>NW_022990938.1:0-153748 GCF_902827175.1 Gymnodraco acuticeps
CCGACACAAACGAATGCCGTGTTTCCATGAGCGTCATTACCAGTAGAAATACATTGCTTTTAAAATCGTGCTGTGCAACACGAAAAAAAGGGGAAAATCGTGTTGGTGAACACGAATCAATAGATTACAAATCGTGTTGATGAACACGAAATGCCATGAGACTGGGTTGAATGTGGAGGCAGTCATTCAAAAGAAAAACATACATTTTCTCATAATTAGCACCCAATATAAGAGCCAAACAACATACTGTTAACAGACTCACCCTGAGGCCTTTACTCTTAGCATCACTAAACTGCAGAGGTGGGGACTCGAGTCGCATATTTTTTGACTTGAGACTTACTTGACTTTGACTTGGTATTCATGACTTGAGACTTGACTTAAGCTTGAGATAGATGACTTGAAAGGACTTGACTGTTTAAAATTAAATATTTGCGTTTGTTTTTGTAGTGCGATATTACGTTTAGTTTTTTCGAAAAACGTGATTATAGCGCCATGCGCGCAAACCTGACAACCCACTAGAAGGCAGGAGTCTCAGTTAACATGGCAGCGGCGGCTAGCTTTACTCCAAAAATAGTGAAGTTTGGATTCAAGGATTATTTTGTCGATGACGGTAATAAGAAGAGAACAGCGGTATGCAGGGTCTGCAGCATAAAGATCAGTGACACGACCACCACAACATCCAACTTCATTCGTCATCGTCACTACAAAAAAAAAACACAGAGAGAGGTGCGTGTGTTAGCTAGAAAGCTAACGTTACATTTAAGCTACGTTAGACTTGGTTTCAAATCGATTAAGCATTGCAAAGAGAAGACAAAACGGTAAATTAACACTAGAACTGCCAAGGGATTAGTTTATAAGGAAATTATGAAGAGGAACAAATTAAATGATTTTAAAATGATATCTGTAGGTGCTGACGCTGTTGGCGGTTCTAGTGTTAACAGAAATTTTAATTAAATATGTGTAATGGCAAATGCTATATGATTTTCTTACCTGGAATTCTGCCTTTTTGATTTGAGTCCTAGCTATATTGTCTGCAGTTCTAGCAGACAATATAGCTAGGATGCATATTAATCTAATATGATTGTCATCGGTCTAAATTAGATTTCAAATGATTAGCTGTGTATGTAATGAAGATCATAGTGTGGGTTGAATCCATTTTCATAACCACTGTCTTTTAACTGATTTAAATGCGGAAACTGGGCTTATTCATCAGAATTTCGTATGACTTGACTTGCTTGACCTGAGCAATGACTTGACTTGATTGACTCTCATCACAGTGACTTGGGACTTGCTTGATACTTGTAGGTCAAGACTTGAGACTTGCTCATGACTTGCACATGTATGACTTACTCCCACCTCTGCTAAACTGTGAACAGACTGATAAAACTGTCAGCCAAATACAGCACTAAAGTGCTGAAGGCTAGACTAAGATTTATGAGATGACCACTTGGACTCACTGAAGTTACTCCTTTTTTCTGTCTGGGATTAAGAACATTAAACAATAAGAACATAGCATTTGTCAAATGTATATATATGTAGGCGTGTGGCGCAGTAGACTAGTGTGTTGGTGTTCGGATCAGGGGAGCACAGGTTCAAACCACTCTGCAGTCAGCATGTCGTTGTGTCCCTGGGCAAGACACTTCACCCCAAATGGCTCCTGTGGGGATTGCCCACAGTATTGAGTATGTAAGTCGCTGTGGATAAAAGCGTCCAAGTAACATGCAATGTAATATATCTAATGTTAACTAAAGAATTGTACATGTTAATCAAGGTTCAAGGCTTTTATTAGTCATATATACATAGCTACAGTGTAGTTATGACATTACATTTTACATTACATATTTTATCCAAAGCGACTTACAATAAGTGCGTTCGACCAACAAAGTACAACTTGAAGAAAACAGAATCATATAAGTAGATCAGGCTTCATAGAGCAAACACATTTCAAGTGCTACTCAACTGGCTTTAGATAAGCCAGTCCTTTATTAGTATAAAAGTGCTTCGTTAATAATTCTATCGCTCGAAGTGGAGTCGAAAGAGATGAGTTTTCAGTTTGACGATGATGAAAATCATGATGATGAAAATCTTAGGTCACAAGCTCCACCAACAGTGCAACGCAATAAAACAGAAACACAGAAGAAATAGTGCAAGTAAATACAAAAAATAAAATAATAAAATAGTGAACTAAGAGTCTGATTGACTACGTTAGAGAAGTTGTTAAATATCTGATGCTGTCTGGAGCTTTGTAAGGCACTTGACTGCATTGTAAATAACAAAACTAGCCATGCTAGCACTTTTGCTAGCATGGCTAGCCACTTTTTGAGGCCGTACATACAGCATTGCTTTAGCCAAATGCTAACCGTATGTCCTTACATGCACATAAAAAGCAGACAAATCACTTTCTATCTTTTTCTGATAATTCCCAAATGCTTATTTTTCCATGTTCTAAAATAAGAGACAGATTGCTACCATATTTCATGCCCAGACCAAACTTCATGCTGGTTCAATCAGTACAGATGACATCAAAACCCATCTCTTCAAAAGAGCCTTTGCCTAGACCTTTTTATCACCCTTTTTTTTTTTATTGCTTTTTATTAATTCTACCGTGTTGTGTAATGTTTATTTATATTGTTTATGCTCACTACTTGTAGAACTTCGGGATTTTAAATCAAATATGAAGTGCTTTATAAATGGAACCCATTATTATTATTATGACAGTGGCAGTAAAACAACAGTCTGCCTAGCATTTAGAGCAACTCCCCTGGGGGAAGTAACTGGAACCCTGAGGGCTTTCTGGTCAATGTCTACAGGCACGGAGACGGGTTTCTTTGGGTTGGCAAAGACTTGCCAGAAGGAGCTGGGGTGGGTAATAATACTAGACTAGAATGGCTAATTTCGAGCTGGTAGGGGCACGAGGTGACCCACAGGAATAGGATTGGACTTGTTGTTGTTCCCAGCTGGAATGTGTCTTGGACCTTCAGGCTGACCGTTGTTAGATATTTCTATGAAGGGCTAGACTTTTCCTGGTGAGCGGATGTGATGTGGAAAGATCTGAGCAGTGCCAGCAATAGTTCAACAGGTTTAGAGAGGGTTCAGTGACTTAAAAGGCAAGTTGATTGATCTAAAAATAAACATATCATGTGCAATAAAAGTGAACAGTTCCATTAGCTTGTTTAAACGTACAATTCAATATTTTAAGTTTGATTGACTTCTGTGGACAAACCCCTGCAGTGCAAAACCTTTTTTAGGCAACAAAACTACTCAATTAGGTTTAGGAAAAGATTGTTGTTTGGGTTATTGGGTTAGTTAAGTAGCTATGTTACATAACCAACCCAAACAACAATCTTTTCCTAGGGTTAGGTTAGGGTTAAGTAGGTATGTTGCATAACTGAAGTATGTCACAAGTCAATGTCAACAGCTGTTTCTTGGCCATCCATCCATACACCATAACAATGCAATGTGTTTAGAGGCAGTCCTACATGTCCTTGCTCACAGTTACATGGTTTATACACAAATTAATTTTGTATATTTCCAACAGATGACTGTATATTAGGGGTGTAACGGTTCACAAACCTTTCGGTTCGGTACGTACCTCGGTTTTTTGGTCTCGGTTCGGTACGTTTTCGTTACAGCAGAATTTTTTTTCACAAAATAAAACATATATATATATATTTTTTAAATTATTATTAAACTGTGAATAATGTATTCACTCAAATAAATACAAAATATAATAAAATAAACATTAAGGTGCAGCATTTCGATGAACTGAAATAATCTGTATTTGAACTTTACTGTAGGCTACTAGTACTCACAAAACATAAACTATTAGTTTTGGGTTTTTTATTTTTTATTAAACTGTGAATCTTCACTAAATAAAATATAAAATAAAATAAACATTAAGGTGCAGCTTTTCGATTCACTGAAATAATCTGTATTTGAACTGAACTGTACTAGTTCCTAAGCAGCCAGCTTGACATTAGGACTTGCTTGTCATTGTATTTTTAAAGAAAGATGAACTTGTCCACATTGCTTGCCGAAAGGGCAGATCTGCTGGCACTAACAATGTCTCCTGCTGTGGAGAACACCCTCTCTCTAGGGACAGAGGTAGCAGATACAGCCAGGTAGCACTTTGCTAACATGGCAACATAAGGATATTTGGTGTTTGTAACAGCTTTGGCTCGGTCTGAACTTTCTGCGAGTGGTGGAGGCTTACATGCTAGCGGGAGTTGGGTTTGCACTTCAGTCTTTTTTCTTTTGGTACCGGTGATATTCACGTTCGGGTGATGCCTTTTCAAGAGTGTGCAAGTTTGATGTATTGCCAGCCGCGTAACCAATTTTAGTTGAACAATGCCGACAAACAGCTTTGGTTCGGTCCACCTGCCTTTGTCCGTCATCCTTGTTCGTAACTGCGAAACCAAAATGTTCCCAAACCGGAGACTTCAATGATGCTGGAGGATTTTCGAGCTCAACTTTATCTGCGTTCGCCATTTCGACAGTTCCTCAAATTACTGACTACATTTGAACGCATCCCTCTGACCAGCTCTCATAGTATGCCTCTCGTCCAATGAAATGACTTGCTCGCTCTATGACGCGTTGAACCCAATGTGAGCAAATTACTCTGAATGCTGCGACGCAGCACCTGAGATTACTTCCAAAAAGTTGTTCACGTTCTCAATTTTTTACGTTTAACGTTATATTCGTTCGGTACACTTCGGTACACACCTGTACCGAACCGAAGGGCCCGTACCGAATAATTTCTGTACGGGTACGTGTACCGTTACACCCCTACTGTATATCAATGCAGAATCTATTGGCAACAGGACAACAGTTTGGTATGAAAAGCGTCCTGGTTTGGAGTCCAAGTTGTATTAACCTATTACGTTCCAGCAGGCTTTGCTAAAATAATACATATTAACAGTCTGTGCAGAGAGAAAAACAGGCGAATGCATTGACCAAAATAGAATGTTGTTTCCTAATTATTTAACTTTTTATTCGTTTGTAGACTGAATTCTTGTTTAACAATTAAGTCCTAAAAGGTTTTCTCTGAACTCAAAGTTACTAATCACACTGAAAAACAATGACTTTGGAAAAGAAAGTCCAGATATCGAATGGATACAGCAAAAACCCCAAAAATATTATTTGTTCTTGTTGTTGTTCTTGTTTGTTTTATCGTCTGACTGATAGCTTATGAGTTCTTAGATTGCTTATGAATTGTAATGCAATTCATGCCACACTTTACCCACTAACCTGCACTGGACAACTGGTAGTTACATCACAGTTCTGTTTATAAACAACTTGGACCAAACCAAATGAATTGACCTGAAAGCATTTACTCAGAGGATGTGTCTGGGTCCGCTCAAGACCCATGTCCATGCTTTCCACCTCAGTCTGGTCCAGAGTTTGGACTGGCACAAGTCTCACCTGTCTCTCATCAACCGCACAATCATGCAAGAACATGTGCTTGGTGTTGATGTATAGGACCCATGCACATGAACATACACATGAACAAATTCATTCTGGTCCCGATGGGTTTGGGGTAACAGCTCACTAGAAGTGTATTATTGCATGGACGGCTGCAGTGAAGGGGAATCAAACTTTCATGTCGCTTCATTTGAGACGATTGCAAGTTGGACTGTAGACTGTGAATGGACTGGAAAGGGTCTCCCCTGGTACATTCTCAGCTGTTTCTGTCTGTCGCTAGCTAACATGCCCAGTCTGTTATTCATAATGGAACGAGACCATCTGCATTGACGGGCTTGTTCCACTGTGTGAGAGTCTGGAAGACTGTGAGGAGGCTGCTGCGGTTTGGTACAGTTGGACTGAGTCAGCATGTCTGTGTCTGTGTGTGTGTGTGTGTGTGTGTGTGTGTGTGTGTGTGTGTGTGTGTGTGCGCGTGTGTGTGTGTGTGTGTGTGTGTGTGTTCTGGCAAACATGTGTGTGTGTGTGTGTGTGTGTGTGTGTGTGTGTGTTCTGGCAAACGTGTGTGTGTGTGTGTGTGTGTGTGTGTGTGTGTTCTGGCAAACATGTGGACCTGGACTTTCTGCTCCTGATCGCACAAGGGACCCATGACTCATAATTTTTGAACCCCTTGTATCCATACATATCAATAACTCAAGTCTTGGAGTTACCATATTTTCCACAATTTGGCAGTACATATGATAGGACAGCGAGGAGGAGAGAGAGAAGAGGCTTGAAAATAATCTTGTCGGTAAAGATGGAAAGCGAAACCTTGGGAGCTGATTGAAGAAGAAGTTCATGGGATATCCATGAAAGAAAACGGCAACTTTACTACGACCACACTCTAGCCCATAATATGTTAACACGTAACAAATGTCACTTTTTTCTTTTCCTTCAAACCCCCTATCCTGTTTCCTCTCGCTCCACCTCTCCGCTAATTCTTTCAACATGTGCAGTGTTACCATTTAGATGTCAGCAAGTCTCAACATGCCACCATGAGAAATGCCTGTACGTTTGATTACATTTGTAAACACAATTATATTCCTTTTCTTTACCGTTGAACCTTTCAAATATTTCCCTCACAATATAACACTCTGTCCAGCTTTTTATTTTCACCAATTGATCAATCATTTACTATTAGACTTAAACAAACGTTAGAATGTTTTCTGTTCCATTTTCTGTAATTGTTATTACGTACAATATGGTCGTTTGTAGATTCAAAATGAACTGTAAACTGGTGAAAATGGTGAAAGGTGTACAAAATATTTGCATTGTTAACCCATAGCTAGTACTTTGCCATTATCATTGCTTGCTAGCTATAGTAGCTCGGACGTGAGCAAACGTGTACAAATATTACTATCTCTAAGAAATGACGTGGGCAGAACTTTTCTTTGGTTTTCATCTGTAGTTTTAGGGCAAGGTTTGGTCAAAAGAGGAAGCACGGAAACTGGACATTTATTAAAAATCGATAAAGAGTTCGTCAGGTCAAACTTCCTGACTTACCACTGTATTACCTTTTACTTTTATGGCAAATCACTACAGAGCCTCAAGACGAATGTTATCTATCATTCAACCAAGTTAAAGATTTATTCATTTCTGACACCTCCCGTTGTTATTGTGTCGTTCGTCAGTCTTGTATTGCATGCCATCAGAAGTACTTGGGGGACAAAAATGACCGTCACTTTGGTTCATGTCTTACTGGGTTAAGTGAAAGTTCTTATTTGGAACACAGGACGAATAAAACGAAAAACTTTAATAACACAATTTGTATGTCTACGTTAGCTCCAGTGTAATTAGTCAAACAGAGTTAGCCAGTGCCAGGAAAAAATCCTACGAAACCCAAAACAAGTCACCAGCAGGGATTCAAGTGTGACCAAGGGGCCAAACCTCACCTCTGTTTTTCTCTCTGCACACAGCTGTGACGGGCCTCCCGTGTCCCGTCACACCAATCTTCCGACAACAGTCTTCCGAGGTTGACCCGATTACCTCGTTTCCTCTCCCATAATGCGTCTCCTCATCACCCTCCTCCTCTTGCTGCTCCTCCGGTCAGCTGAGCCCCGGAGAGGCCCTCGCTCAGGGGCTGTGGAGAGGGGCGCGAGGGGCCGGGTGCGGGGCAGAGACAGGGCCGGAGTGATGAGACGTCAAACTCAGGAGTGTAAGGAATACATTGAGGCCGGAGAGAAGTACCTGGACTGCCAGGACAGGCAGCTGACGGCCGTGATGCAACACTGGCCAAAAGATATTCACCACCTGCTGCTGGCAAGAAATAAGATTCAGGTATGTACTAGTGCGCTTTCTACTTCCTCATGAACATTTAAAGAGGCATGACATGTGTGAATTGACAACTTACAATAATTAGCAGGTTCTGAGAAAGTCTAGTACAGTTTTTTATAACCAGTTCGTAAATAAGCCGACCCTAGCTGGTTGCTAGCATGAGCATCTGCACACCATTTATTTGGAGCAGAGATCAAAGACATATTTTCCTGCTGTGTGAGTGTGTGTGTGTGTGTATAGGTTTGTTTATGACTAAGTGCGCACACAGGATATGTGTCACAGGTGTTGAGAGGAACAAAACAAACCGCTTTGCCTGCGAGGTAATAAATAGAGAGTCGACCAATCACTTACAAAAATCCCTCAATTACGAGTATAATTACGGTTAATGGTCGATTTCAAAGAGCTGGTTGTTGAATGAAAGAGTAGTGAAGGAACGAATGAAAAAACAATGGATTTTATTGTATTTCGAGCTAGGTCTTTATAACTTTTTTGTTGGATTTTGCCAAGAATTATAAAACATTATTGCAAAACAACAATCTGATTGTTAAAGCCAACTCATTGTAATTAGGTGCATTGTATTTATGCTTTTGCAATAGGCCTAGGGGCGCCCTACAGTTTCAATTGCGGAATAAACTCATCCCATTATGTGATATTACCTCATCGGGCCTTTGCCTATAAAAAGTTAGCGAACAACGATGTCTTGGACCGTGTTTGACAACCAACTTTTGGTTGAGTGTCACCGTTTCTCATGATTCTCATTTGAAATTTAGCAGACAGCTGCCCAGTGCAGACACATTTCCATTGAAAATCGAGCAGCAAAGGAGCCAAATATCATATATATTGATTGAAAACAAATGTATCTAATTTATCGATCAATCTAATTCTCATTTCTCTTTGCAGCACTGAAAAGGTTTTGGTTTATTAGAAGCTAATGCACTAGCAGGAGTCGATGTTTTGGGTTATTAGAAGCTAATACACTAGCAACAGTCCATGTTTTAGGTAATTTGAATCTAATGTCGTTGCAGGGTCCTTGCTATTCTGAGTTTGTATCATCATAGTTGATTGCACCTATTGTAAATCACAATCATTCTCGTCTCCCCTTAGGTTTTGCGGGACAACATGTTCTCCCAGTTCTCCCAGCTGAAAAGCCTGGACCTGCAGCAGAACCACATCTCGATGGTGGAGGACGGAGCGTTCTCCGGCCTCTCAGCGCTCACCACCCTGCTCCTCCAGCACAACCGTCTGAAGACCGCCACCGAGGAGGTCCTGCTGCCTCTGCCCCGCCTCACCTACCTCCGTCTCTACGACAACCCCTGGAGCTGCAACTGCCAATTGGACAGCCTGGTCAGGAACATTCAGGTGCCTAGCAACCGCAACCTGGGCAACTACGGCAAGTGCGCGCAGCCCCTGTCGCTGATGGGCCAGAAGCTGAAGGGGCTGAAGGTGGAGACGTTGTGCTCCGGAGACAACCAGGTGGACAGGAACCAGGGCGGCAGACAGGGGGCGGGACTAAGGCCTAAGCCAACCAAAAAGACAGAGGCCACGTCCATGTGCCACACCTACATGTTCCCCAAACCTCTGCTGGACTGCGGCAACAAAGGTGAGACTGTCACTGTATCACACATTCACATAACTGTATTAGGTTAGTTGAAAGCAATCATATTAAGGGTCACCTATTATGCAAAATCCACTTTTCTACATCAACATGTGTCCCCTCTTCTTCATGTCTCTTCTTCATCAACATGTGTCCCCTCTTCTTCATGTCTCTTCTTCATCAACATGTGTCCCCTCTTCTTCATGTCTCTTCTACATCAACATGTGTCCCCTCTTCTTCATGTCTCTTCTACATCAACATGTGTCCCCTCTTCTTCATGTCTCTTCTACATCAACATGTGTCCCCTCTTCTTCATGTCTCTTCTACATCAACATGTGTCCCCTCTTCTTCATGTCTCTTCTACATCAACATGTGTCCCCTCTTCTTCATGTCTCTTCTACATCAACATGTGTCCCCTCTTCTTCATGTCTCTTCTTCATCAACATGTGTCCCCTCTTCTTCATGTCTCTTCTACATCAACATGTGTCCCCTCTTCTTCACGTCTCTTCTACATCAACATGTGTCCCCTCTGTGTAAAGAGATTCTGAAAGTTTCAGAAAAAAAGATTCTCTCTCTTTTTGTCCTGATCCATTTATATAACCCCCCCCCCCCCCCCACCTTATCACCTGAATCTCCTCCTAGAGCACCATTGAGTTCTTTGTAACCAAATCTCTCTCAGAGGGGCGTGGGGAGGGGCTCCTTATTTTCATCTAAAGTAACAGACAGAGAATCAGCACTTTGGAAACAGGGCTGAAACAGAGGGGATTATGGGTAATGCTGCAATGATCTGTTTGGTGTTTGGAGCCAAACACTTCAGAGACATGTTCTGTATATATCTGAGACCTATAATATATTAATGAAAAACAGTATAATAGGGGACCTTTAAAACAACTTAAATATGAGGTGAGGCATAAACTCACACAAAGACCCACTTCTATTTTTCCTGCATTTTTTAATTTGCAGCCAAACCCATGTGAGATCAACCAGTGTCACTTTGTGGTAAACTGTAGCTTGTCTTTTTCGATGGTTACCATGTGTGACAGGTTTCCTGGCAAACATTTCAATAACAACTAGACTGCCCTGGCCGAGGAATACCTGGTATAAAAGGTACATTTGTTAGGTTTGCTCAGCACTCTGTAGTGGAGAGTCTCGCTTGCTTTTCAAGTGAAATTGGGAACGAGAATTAGATTCTGTCAGATGTTTTGGTTACAGCAACAGTGAGCGAGATGTGTGTGTGTTTGCCACGTGGTGTGTGAGAGGGAAGGTCTCATAGTCTTAGCCTGTCCTTTCAAGTTAAAAGCTATCATCTCATAACATAATTTTCTTTCTTCCTAATTTCTTGTTTGACACGAGGCTACCTTCTGTTAAGTAAGTAGCATTTTGAAGCATTTGAGTTAATGTTTAGACAGTCAGGTATGGGGTTCAGTACCCCTCACATTTCCTTCTCTTAAGGCCCGGACACACCAAGCCGATTTTGGCCATCGATGGGCATCAGGCCGACGATGAGCGTCGACACGCCCTACTCAGATTGGTGTGTCCCGCACCGTCGTGTCGTTTCAGCCGTGCCGACGCCTTTTCGGCCGAATTCTACATGTCGAATCGGTGGGCAGTCGGCCAGAGGCTGTCGTCAAAAGAAATCACTCTGATTGGCTGTTCAGCTAGCGAATCAGTGCATGAGAAGCGAAACGGAAGTGAGGGACCCAAACAAACTATTAAGAAGGCAAATCTGAGATTTCATTTAACTCTCGACTCAGGTTCGGGAAAGCCCCGTGAGCTTCTCGCTGTAGAGGGAAAATGGAACGCACTATTTGTTGTTTGTTTATATCACACAGTCTGTTCTTCTTCTCTCGGTTATCACACAGTCTGTCTTCCGGTTGTTGCCTCTTTTGAATGACGAATACACACTACCGCCGCCTGCTGGTAAGGAGAGTTATTGCCACTCACGCATGCGCAGTTCGTACGTGCTTCTTGGCCGTCGGCTGAAGTCTTTGCGGTGTGTTCCAGTGCGACACATGGCCAAGACGCAGGAGAAGTGAGGCGACACAACAGTCGGGGTCCGTCTGTGTCAGTTCTTTGGTGTCAGCTTGATGTGTCCGGGCCTTTAGGGTTAGGGTTAGGGTTCTCTTGTGTCCAATAGGGCAGTTATTTATGGTGGCCAACAGCCCAAATGGACCAAAACACAAAGAAACATCTTCACCAACTTCACTAAAAGTGCCGCAAATAAAAAAACACAACGATTATAAAGTTGGCCGACAATCATTATCACTGGAAACGTACCTAAAATGTAAGTTTTATTGGTTTATTTTAACAATGTTATGTGAGTGTTTCTGGCTGTTGTAGTGAGTTGTAGTGAGTAACTGTTGACCACCAGTTATTACCACCAACTTGTTAAGTTTAATAAGGAGTCAGTATGACTAGAATGCTTCAGAAAAGATGGGAATAGTCAGTCAGGGGAAGGAGGGAGCAGCTCTTCCAGTTTTCACATCTGGTTCCCATTGTGTAAAAATGCCCCTATGTGACTTCTAGCATAAAAGCTGTAACTCCTCCAGAGCTCCATACAACTTTGTGTCAGTGTTGTTTTCAACGACAGGCTGGAGGGATGAATGACAGTTTCTGATTTTTTGCACACGGATCATTTTTTGGCTACTTCAATGTGGGGTCTTTCATTCTTGGTTGCTCTCTCATCTTCTCCCTTTCATCTCTTCTTCCTTCGTTGACACCCAAATAGCATCCCGTGTCAACACTGAGCTGAATGATTGCCTCTGTCCATGTTTTAGAGTAAGTGGGCTACCCAGATTAAAAGAGCAATTGAATGAACGTATAAATGGAGATCTTATGCCTTTCATTGAAAGAAATCCGCCACAGAGCCAAAACCACACAATGCAGCATCTGTGTTGTGCAAATGCTCGAGGAAGCTTTTAACATATTTTCCTAATTTATTTTCTCTACAGTAATGCTTTTGAATCGATTCTTTATCCGAACCACTCTCTGTTTTTCACACAGGCTGATGAACTCATCCATCTCTTTCCCTGAGTTTCTTTTGCATGATAATAACTCTCCACATCCTGCCTCCTAAACCATGCCCCACCATGAAAGTGATATGCGATGTGTGGGTTTTCCTCAACATACTGCAGCTGTTACACATGACATTAGATAAGTGTTGTTGATTAGCACATACATTGTAAGCCGGTGCCCGTTGAGTATTTCCATTTTGCTGTTTTCACTGCGCTGCCTTCCAGCTCCAATGTTTTCATTAGCTCACTTCATTAGCTGTCAGAGTGAAATCTAATCACAGGTATATTATATCATTGCCCTACACATTCAGCATTCTCCTCCACTTGCAGAAATGCTAGCAGTTTGCCAAGCTCTGGCACGGTATAGCCATTTAAAATCGTTTATAATAACATCTAAATGGATATTAAATTGCCTTCTTAGTTAACTTTCATTATTCAATATTTCTTAAGACCACCCACCTCTCTCAGACTATATGGAGCGTGACCCTGCTGCCTCCACGTTCCCATTAACTTGAAATCATAAATCATTTGCAAATGTGATTCTTTAATATGCTTATAATCTAAAATGTGACATCAATATTTGATAGCTTGCATCCCACTTCTTCTGCTTTGCATTCGTTGTCACTTTGGTATAATTCTACGTCCATTTCTACTGCCCACAAGCTCATTCATGTGCATGGCTGATCATGTGAGCGTGTACAACATGAACAGTAAAGGTCAACAACTCCATAGAGTATCTATAATTTGTGTTTAATTGATGGTAATGTCATTAAATATAGCTTCAGCATGATTGCTAATTATTATGGTAAATATCAACTAAAATAACTAAGCTCGTAAAACCTGATTGTGGCAAAAGGGTACAAGAAACAGACTCTACATTTGCTGATAACATTGGCCTGTTTGGTCCAGCCTGAACAGTTTTGAATTTGACAGCAAAACGGACATTTTTAAAAGTTAATAAACTGCAGTCAGATTATAAATCCTCCAAGGAACTTGACAAAATCATCTGAATGTCAATGGTCAAAACCACAAAGAATCTGTAAGGTCAATGAGGATGAGTGGAACAAACATGGTTCTCTTTCAGATGGGATTGAAAAACAAACGGGGGTGGGGGGGCGTATGAAAAACCCGAGTGGAAATATATTCTTATCCCTCCGTCTCCATACCCTATGTCTCCCTCACTCTGGTTTGAAAGCTTTCATTAGAGGTGAACCACAGCAGATTTCAAGCTCCAACTCATTTTCACTGGAATTCAATGCTACATAAAGTGGCTGGAGTTAATATGGGAGTATTTAAGGGCTGTGTTATTCAAAGATGGGACGTGGACTTTAGTGCTGTGGCAAAATGTGCCTTCAAATGACTTCTGTTCAAATCTCTGTTATACAAACACTGATGACGTTTAGTATTCTCATTAAGACACTCGTTTGCAACCGCTTTCTTTTAACCCACATAGAAGCTTCAGACGTTCAGGAGTGGGGTATTTACGTTAGATTTTATGACAGAAATACTTAATCTTTTCCCGGTTTTAGGACTTATTCTTGCACCACTTCTATATTGACTACCATATGCCATCACAGGCAACATAGAAAAATAGAATTGGGAGGGATGAGACCCTCTATAATGGTCACACATGCAGAGCACACAGCACACACAGTGAAATGTGGCCTCTGCATTTAACCCATCCTAGTACCAGGAGTCTAGTACTAGGAGCAGTGGGCAGCTATTGTACAGCGCTAGACTTGCCAACTATATTCCACTAACTGGACTAGGCTAAAACACAAGTCACATTAATGTAAAAAAGTAATACTAGCTGTATAAAGTCATGTTTCATACATGACTTTATACTTATGACTGAAAAAAGCCTCTCTGCTCAGGAGGTCAAGAAATCCTTGGTTTCCGATGTAACATAAATCCTCCATATAAACTCCAGTTTGCAGCAGTAAAGTGACTCATGTATATGGTGAGTTGGCTGCTTCCCAGTCACACAAAACACCCTTGATATTACTGTAAGTCCCTGGCCCCAGCGGGCAGTTAGTCAGCAGAAAAATAATAATCTTCCATCATTTCAGTGGGTGGCAAAGGTAGAGAGTGTGAAATGAGAAAAAGGACAGTGACTCTCACAAGAAAACGTGGATGAGAAGGGTAACACATTCAATATGAACGTATTAATTGAAGCACATCTGGTGGCTTAAATTGTTAAGAAAACAGAAAATAATTTTAAACCTTAAAGGTGGGGTAGGTCATTTTGGAGAAACCAGCTCGAGTGCGCTAGAAATTGAAAATACACAACCGGAGAAAATCTGCTACTTCCTCACAGAGCCCCTCCTCCAACACACACGAACGCGCACATGACCAATGAGGGCACGAGATAAGTTTGTGCACAGATGGAAGGCTGACAGGCAGGTAGGCCATCCAGTTACTTTAGCCGGACTGGCTCAGATGATTGGTCGTGGTTTTTACAGTACTACTGCTTCCACAGATGACGTGTTTTTATGGATTTGTTGTCAAAGCTCTTTAGATATTCATTGCTATCGGGATGTTAAGAGCATTCCATGGAATATAACAAAGTGTATCTCGAGTCGGTTTCTCAAACTTTCCTACCCCACCTTTAAGCTGTGTGTCTAAAACTAAATGTCACGGCACTATAAAGTGATCATGTCAGCACAGTAAAATAATTAACTGCTTCCCTTTCCACTGTCAAAACTGAATAAAACATATTGCACCACCTGCTCCAGAACAACAGTACAATTGCACAAAGGAAATATATCTTATACAGCTGAGCGTCACACCTTTTGGTTAACTTTTATTTCATTTTATAGAAAATACGGTGAAAAGAAACACACACTTTGGGTACATGCGATTAAAAAGCATTGTTCACCCTTTCAAAAAAAGCATAAATAGATATACTGTATGTCTAGAATAATGTTTTGCTTTACATTTACTGCAACGCTTAAACCTTATGTTCTACTAATGCGCAGCCTACATTTAGTTAGGCCTATGGTTAGGACTGCATATAGTCCAAACTACATTTAAAGCAGAGGTGTTGTTAGACGAAACACACAGATTTTCTCAGGTAGTAGAAAAGTACTTCTTTGTTGGACAGAATATTTGAGGACAGATGTTCCGATAATGATTCTGCCAGATTCAGTGAAAAAAAGTTTTTAATGAATGACTTGAATAAATCTCTTTTCCTGACATGTTCTCTCTCCTTCTCTCTGTGTGTTTTATCATTCACGAGTCTGAGCTGCGTGGGCCCTGATGTTAAAGCAGGAAAGAGCCTAACGCTTTATCTTAAGGATTTGCCCCGTTAAATATCACAAGAGACCCCTAAAAAACCGTCCTGAACACACGTTTAAGCTACAGGAAGCAATGAATAAAAACACAGATTTAAGTCTTATCCCGTGTGTGGTTTAGATTTAAGAAACATTAGTCACAAACCAGACTTTTTGTCACTACTACTGCCACAGATACTTGTGTCATCATCACTGAAAACACAGCGTAGGAGATTAGACCACAGATGTGTTTCTCTTGGACAGAGAGGATCTGTCTTTGGTTGATTTCTCACATGGGAGCCTGGGAATTTCAGTCTTATGAAAGAGAGCCAGCATTTTTCCGACTTTTTTTTCTAATCTTGGACAAAGCTGCGGACACATGTAGACCGGCATGTACACATGGGAAGGGTGGGAATCCCTTTAGACCTCTCATAGTGGAAGACTTTTGAAAGAAGCGTCTCGAAAGTCCCAATGTCTCTACCTGCTGCACAGCGATCCGCCATCTCCGTCAAGTAATCAATCACATTGTAATTATTCAACCCGATATCACAGATTACACATTTGTGACTTGATATACAGACAATAACTCTCTCCCTATTATTAAACACAAAATAACCCATCAACACCAACAGCACACCAGAACTCAAATACATACAAGACCAATCAAAAGGCAAGACGCAACTGGGAAGGCGAGGGAAAACACAAAGGAGCCAGGTGAACACAATCAGATAATCAGACAGGAGGGACATGAGACAGGGGGTGAACACCTTTCAAAGTAACACAGGAAATCAGACTGACTGTGACAATTCAAACTAAAACAAAGAATAAACAGACCTTGACAGCTTTACAGTGTGTACAGAACACTCTCTGGCCTCAAGACCCCAGCGGCGTAAAAGGAAAAACTCCCAAGAAACCCCACAAATAACAGGGAAGAAATGTTAGAAACCTCTTGGAGAGTAGGAGGACGGATCCCTCTCCAAAGACATACAGATATGCAATAGGTGGCCAGTGTGAAGATTTGAAAAGATAATAAACTTACAATAAAGACAGTCCAAATGTTAGAAAAGATAAAGAGTCCAAGTGGATGTCAACAATCTATCTAAGTGACACCAAAAAACAACAACTCATGATCCAGACATACTGTACATGTAGAACCACTAATAACCGTGCTGCATTCTGGGAACGCAATTCGCAGTAGGGTATGAGCTCTTTAAGATAGGATGGTGGCTCACCATTAAGGGCTTTTGTAGGCATTACATGACAACAATAAGTACATTTCCTCAGTGCATTGCTACATCTCTGTGTCCTCTGAGTGTAATTATATTATCTTCCAGTCAGTGTTGATTAATGGCACCATGCCTCCTCCTTTGTAACTAACTACATCTGCGGCAGTAAAAGTGCCACGAGAATTGTTAGTGGTACAGTCTGTGTAAAAAAACACATGCAGGAAACTTGTTGTAACACTTGTACGCATGGAAGCTCAGTCTTACATATCACACAGTCTTTTTCTCTTAATTTAGAAGACAAATCAGTGATTTTCCATCAAAATAAACATCTCGGCACATGCCACCCACGTGTGTTTCCTCTCATCTGCAACCCCTACGAAACGCTTAAAAAACAATCACCATATGTTTATTTTCATCCTCAGTTTTAAACAGAAGTGAGCTCCGATTCAGACAAACGGACACTGCAGGTGAAACGAGTTTAAAGACTGTGGGAGGCCATTTCAAATCCATAAAAATGTCTCTCTTATTGTTTCTTACTTGAAAAGGTTTATCGCTACTGCCAAAAGTGGAATTGTGGAATGATGGGTCGTAGCTTGAATCTGGATCGATTTGTCCCCAAATAATGTAGATTCAAGCTCTGTTTTATCTTTGGGACGAATGTGTTGACAGTCATACATCTTTATTCCAGCCATCTCGACAGGATGATTGAATAGCATTCGGGAAATGTGTTCCAGTCTGGGACTCCAGAGAGGATCTGTTATCGACACGGGAACATGTAGAGATTGCTGTTACATACATTAGGGTGAGATGTTGGGAAATATGTGTGAGGCTGAAAACACTGGAAGCTATTAGAAACACACACTCGCCCTGGCACAGGAGAGAAATACTGTAATACATGCTGTCACACTCGACTCCATCTTGAAAAAGTGAAATGTTGCACACAACCCACACAACATCTTGAGAATGTGTAAAGCTTTTGTGTAGGTTCTGGAGTTTTGCACATTAGTGGTGCACAGCTGCCTCGATCCTGTGAAGCAGCAGGACTTCAACATCTTTGCAAAAACACGGCGATAAAGTTTTACAGTTCACGAGAACTTATCTAAGTCTGGCTTTTTTTCTTCTTTGCAGATTTGAATAACATCCCATCTGACCTGCCGTCTGACCTGGTGAAGATGGATCTGTCCCGAAACACCATCAAACATCTCAGGCCCCAAACAGTTCCTGCTGTCCAAAGACCTCAAGCTGCTCAACCTGAGCAGCAACAGCCTGCAACGTATCGACACAGGTAACACAACCGACCTCTCACCACACACACACACACACACACACACACACACACACACACACACACACACACACACACACACACACACACACACACGCACACGCACACACACACACCATGTATGCATCACTTCAGGGGACATTGCATTGACTTACATGCATTTCCTGGAGACTTATCCTAACCTTAACCATAGCCAACACATGCCTAACCCTAACCCTTAACCTTACCCTTACCCTAACCCTAAATGTAAGTCTTCACCCTAAAATTAATGATTCCCCTCATGGGGACCTCCATTTTGTCCCCTTAAGGGAGGCGAGTCCCCACATGAGACTGTGTAAACAGATTTAGGTCCCCACAAGTATAGTAATGCTAAGCCACACACACACACACACACACACACACACACACACACACACACACACACACACACACACACACACACACACACACACACACACACACATACACACCTGAGCACACACAGCTGGGCCCTTACATGCATTATGCCATGGTCATACCGTAATAAACCGTATTTAATTTCACACCCATGTTTACCTTTATTGCTAGCTGGCAACTTAAGTGGCTGTACTTTTAATGACGGGTGCTAAGGAGGAAGCTTATGTGACGTAAAAGAAAGTGTAGAAAGGAGGTTAGGATGGATGAACAAACATGAGATGTTCACAAGTAAAACAAAATTACATGACATACCTAAAGAGGACATTCTGCTCATTTCAGGCTCATAATGTATTTTGTGCCTCTACCGTGAAATGTGTACATGCTTTAATGTTTAAAAAGGTATTTTTCATACTGCCTGCTGCAGTACCTCTTTTCACCATACTCACTTTTTGTTTTCAAATACTCCCAACCTTTCTCTTCTGCCAAGTACATCATGTTTTTGGTTCTGTTGATTAGGTTTTAGTTGGTTTGTCAGCGTGATTAAGAATAACTTCCAACTCAAATGTACTCTTTATATCATGGGCCAAGAAAGAACCCATTACATCTTTGAGCTGATCCAATTCAGGAGGAGTGCCCTTCTAGTTAAAATGCTACTGGTGATAGAGAGTAACAAACAGACTTTCCTTTGTCACTAGACAAAGAGACTGGGAACAGCTGGGTTAATCCGATATGGATAGCCATATACAATTCTCAAGACTATATAAAGAACAAGGCAAGGTGTTCGAGAATTTCATTAGAGGAACATAATTGTTTAAGAGATCTGTCATACTGAAGCAGAATATATCTACTCTGATTAGTAATTCTGCCTCAGCTCTACCCCTATTAAAAAGTGCAGACTCATTACTCTCCGCAGGCTAATGATGTCTGGCTCATGTCTTCCTGCCCAGGGACATCCTTTTTTAAATCCTTGTAGTTTCCTTCATTACCCTGCAACACATGTAAACAATCTGCTGGAGCTCACCCCCGTGTGTCCAAGACTGTTTGGAAAGTGAATGAGAAACTCTGTGTAATGCTGAGAGCTTGTGATGACATGTGGCCTTAATCATGGTTGCTCCTTACTGTAGCTATGTGAGTGAAATAAAACGTGCTTAGAATCGTTTTCAATAAGTTGTTTATCTTTCACTCATGCTTCCTTTTCACTTGTCTCATTGTCTGGCAGAGTGGGGTGTTTGTAATAGATATTTGCATTTGTCTTTCATTGTTCGTTTTGGCCGATTTTTGTGCCAGATTGCTGCGGTTTTTCCTTGAAATACTAATCCCGAAATAGACAAAACAAGCATTTAGACTGTCACAAGAGAATACGGTATATTTGAAGCTCAATTGAAGCCATTTTCCTTATACGACATTTTACAAATTGTCAATCTTGAACCGAAAACCACGGTGGCCGACGGGTGCAAACACACTTTCGAAAATAATGAAAATATAAAAACACAAATGTGCCAAAACACATGCAGGTGAAGAAATATCTTCACCATCTTGATGACACAGGCGCACCATTTATTAAAGCTGCCTAAAAAAAATGCGGAAAAAGCTGGGACTGGATCGCTTGTTGACGTTATGGGATTATCAAGATAGCAAACTGTCACTGTTGGCAGAGTAAGTCTGTTTCATAATTGTAAAGTTGTATCAGTATATTTGAAATGACTAGGTTAGCTACGTTAGCTAGCTTACAGCAGATCTGCAATAATATCACAAGGAATCATGTGATCACAAGGGCAAAGAAAATCATTTCTGACCCCTCCCACCCAGGTCACCATGTCTTCCAACTTCTGCCCTCAGGGGGGCGCTACAGGTCACTGTCCGCCAAAACCGCCCGCTTCAAAAACAGCTTTTTCCCCTTTGCAATACGGACACTAAATGGACTCTAAATAACCCCAATGAACAATAACAATCCACCACACCTTGAACTTTATGTTATATGTCTTTGCCCTGTGCTGTGTGTTGTACTTTTTATTGTCTGTTTATTGTATGTTGAATTGTATGGAACAAGCTGTAATACTCTGCACTGAACACGAATTCCACCAGCCTGGCTGTGTGGTCATTAAAGATTCTAATCTAATCTAATCTAATCTAATTGTTAAAATTAGCCGATAAAATTTATATTTTACGTACGTTTTCCAGTGACAGTGACAGTCAGTGTTAGACTCCCAGAACATCAACAAGCGCTCGATCTGGTCCCAGCTGTGGTTTCAGGGTTAGGGTTGGTTTTAGGTTTTTATTGTCCCCGTTTCCATCGTGTTTGCAGCGTTTGATTTATGCAGCTATGTCGCTAAATGCTGCGCATGTTTCGTCAAGTTGGTGAAGTTGAATTTGCGTGTGTTTTGGCTCATTTTTACATTTGCATTGTTTTCGAAAGTTCAGCGCTGTTTTGGGTCGTCGTAGTGCGTTTGCACGGGTCAGCCACCATACCAAACTCTGCAATAAGATATCCCCCGTGGAAGATTATTCACACCATCCTCTCTTCTCTGTAAATGAAGCAACAATGACTCAGCAGACATATATGTAAAAGTGGGGCTTGTGCAACCATGATATCTGTCGTTATGGTGACCACAGACTTTGAATTGTGTTTGTATGTTATTGAGACTTATTGCCAACTTCAGCCGAGAGCGGGGCAAGCCTGGGGGGGTTAATCCATAATTGATCACCTCTGCTGAAGTTGGATGTGTTTTTGTTCCATACTGCCTGCTCATTTGTCAGTTCCAAGAATGTTAACGCATGTGCATTACAAAGCTGGAAACATTGATGACAGGCTTTAGAGCTTTGGGGTGAATGGGTGATGTGGTGCATGGATCACTGGTGATTAAAATACTTGGAGATGAGTTATGTAGAGGGGTTTTCCGTGACAAAGAGTCTCAAAGGTTGGTGAGATAAGGATGCACTGAAACGAAGAACAGATCTAGTTGGTTTAGCAATCATGTTGAGGAGTAAGGGATTAAATGTAACAGGATTATGTCATCAGCATACAAAAAAACTGTGTGCTGTATACATGTAATCATATTGCTGTTACATTTCAAAAGATTGGGGATAATAAAAAATCAATAACAACTCTCATGATGAACATGTGAGACTTACTTTAGGACATTTCACTGCCTGAAAATACCATAAGTAGACCACACTGCGTTTCCTGTAAGCAAAACAACCTAATTTAAAGTCAGGAGAGTCAGTTTCATCATGAGTTCAAAGATACGAGGAGCCTCCCTCATCCCTCTATGCTCTTCCTTCCTCCATTAAAGGACCCTCCATATCTGTCATCTTTATGGTTGAATGATGAAGCTGCAGTTACTGTAACTTATCTGTTACCATGATGGGAAATGGATTTAATAAACTCCCCAGTGCCCATGTTCCTTCTTCTTTCATGTCTCTGACTCAGTGATGTCTTTATCATCACTATATTTTTCAACATTGATATGCTCCACACACTCCTCCTCTTCTTCCTCCTCCTCTCTTCCGCTCTGTTGAGATCAAAGCTAGGCTCAAGGCTAGTGGACAGCGTGAAACCGTCTCCACTGTCCCATTACACACACTCATTTAAAGCTGGGGTAGGTCGTTTTGGAGAAACCAGCTCGAGTGCGCTAGAATTAGAAAATACACAGCCGGAAGAAATCTGCCACTTCCTTACAGAGCCCCTCCTCCAACACACACGAACGCGCACATGACCAATGAGGGCACGAGATAAGTTTGTGCACAGATGGAAGGCTGACAGGCAGGTAGGCCATCCAGTTACTTTAGCCGGGCCGGCTCAGATGATTGGTCGTGCTTTTTACAGTACTACGGCTTCCATAGATGACTTTTTTTTATGGATTTTTTGTCAAAACACTTAAGATATTCATTGCTATCGGGATGTTAAGAGCATTCCATGGAATATAACAAAAAGTGTATCTCGGGCCGGTTGTCTGGAACCTTTTAGGGATGTGCACAGTCACCTTTTTAACTGGAGTTTAATAGATTCACCTGTGGAGATTTATAAGACAAATTAGAAATAAGGATCATTTATCAAGGTGACGATTAAAATCAAAGGGTGTTGAGTTTCCTTGTTAAATCCTTGAGATGGCAGCCTTTGCAGACCATGTACATCCACGAAAACCTATATAACACACTACAGGAAAGGGAAAACCCCCAAAAGTTGAACTTGGTTTGACGCAGGAAACAAATGGGGTGAAGATCTATATTTCTTTGACCAATTCATCACCGGATGATTTGGTCTTTGATTAGAAATGATTTGCCAAAAGCCATCCCTAAAACGCAATTACAAATAAAGTCTCATTTTAGATCAGGCTTTCCTGACACAAGAAAAGCTCTTATAAACAAACGACACGCCCCCGGCCAAGCACAAAAAAGCAAGATGACAAAGTTAGCAACTAGCTTGTGCATATATTGGAGCATTTGAATGTAAGTGAAAATTGGGAAAGGCGACCAGGGACATTATTTCAAGGAGTCTGCAGGATCCTTCACTCAAACAACTGTTGAATGGTCTGGGAAGACAGGATGGACTTTTTAGTATTCAGGGAGCCGTTTGTAACGTCAACTCATTTTGTTGAACTTTTCCTCCCCTCACAGCTGCATTTTCTGGCCTGCTGCACCTCCGTGAGCTGGACCTCTCCAACAATAGCCTCCACTACTTCCAGTACGGTGTCCTGGAGGACCTCTACTTTATACGGAAGCTGTCGTTGGACAACAACCCCTGGATCTGCGACTACAACATCCACTACCTGAACTACTGGCTCAAGCACCACCCCAACGTCTTCCACTCTGGCCTGATCTGCTCTGAGCCGGCCGGAGTTCAGGGGATGGCGCGTCGAGAATTACGTCAAGACCTACAACAGTGAATGTCCCAAGGATAGACAAACTGGAGGGGGGGATACAGAACAGGGAGGACAAGGGGGCACAAACAATGAGGCAGTGGGGGAGACGGGTGAGGGGCAGGAGGAACGTCAGGAGAGGAAGCAAAAAGGGATTGAGATAATCAGGCTAAGTTAGAATGGAGGGTGATCGCGGACTGGTGGAGGTTATAGGGGTGTTTGATTAAAATGCAGTCTTTGGAGAGGATGAATAGTTAATTATTAAAGGTAGACTCAGTGATTTGATGTTTAAACATGATGTGTAAAAGTACAATCTTGGGATAACATCCATTGTCTTGTTAGTAGTCAGCTTTTTCCATCTTATTTTAGGACACTTTCGACATTTCCTTTAACGAAGTACTATTGCTAAGTTTACCTTTAAACAAAAGTTAGGAGATGCTCTTTGAGCTTTTGTTTCATCTTTTTGCAAAACATTTTCAAACCAGTCTGTATCAGATCTAAAACTCCCAACCAGGACATCTTTTTGAATTTCCCACACAATGAACTACAGCAGCTCTCCTTGTTATTCTGTTACAATCATTTTAATAATGAGTTTAGGATATACTTTTTTTTTCTCTTTTTAAAAGAAAACCTTTTTGTATTAATTAATGTACGGCATTGTCTACCTGTTTCTGGAAATAAAATTGGGTTTATTTTTTCTGAATATAAGTCTTATGGCCTGATATCAGACCTTAACATTATGATGGAAGATTGTTTGCATTTGACATGACAATAACTTACTCCTGAAACTGCCAACATATACAAAGATCTATGCACCTATGAAAATAATCTAGATAAAGGCGGGAAACAACGTCTCACTGATTATCGACTAGCGCCACCCAGTGTGCTGGAGACCAAACACACCAGACAACTTTGTTTAATTTTGGAAGTCTGGAAGTAAAAGCAGTAATACCACAGTGTAGAAATACTCAAATCATAATACGGAATAATACATCAGTCTTTTAATGACCCAAACTGAGATTATAAAACGATATTATGTGTTGCTTGTGAGTATACTTATTTCACTCACATCTTAATAAAAAAAAGTCTTAAAGCAAATTAGTGGGAAATAAAATGAGTACCAAATTCTGGATTGGTATATAAATCAGGCCTGCCAATTTGGCATCTGACACAACCACATAATCCTTCCTGGATGTCCGCCTTTGTCACCTCAGCTATAAGCTTGACTTTAAGGTTCGCAGGAAGTCATTTTGGCAACGTTTAAATGTAACGGTAATTTAAAAAGATTTCCTGTTTACTGGGCTGCATTTAAACGCAGTTAATTGTTTCTGAGTGCAGTCACAGATGTTTTAAGTTACATGTTATTTATTGTCTAGACTAGAGCAATGAGCTATGTGTTACAGCACACTGCCATCTAGTGTTTACTATTTAGTAGTACACAGGTAGAGTTAAAGAAGACATTCACAGCCTTTTATATGAATCCATGACAATGTAAGACATCATGATGTCACACATATTGATAATTCACAGTCTTTTGGCTCGCAGCAGCTTCTCCAGGACGTTTTCGTCTGGAGCTCAGCAGCAGCAGAGGATCACATCTCGTCATACCGGCACCACAAGAGGTCACTTGGGTGAAATACTCACTCATATATGCAGTTATTACATGTTATAGTCTATCCCGGATTGTTAGGATGCTTGGAATAGTTCGTTTGTTGATATCTGCATCAATATTGTTAGCGCAACCTTTAAAATCATTGGATTAACAATGAAACAATCCAAGTATAGCTGATATAAATAAGATTGGCTTGCTGTAACTTTACCCGCTGTTTCTTAATTCCCCATTACTTAACATGCCAACTATTTTCCTGTAGCATCAGCTGAACAATAATGTATGCCTAGGTAAGCTACAAAAAAAGTAAGCAGAAATAATTTGTCCATAGTTATTAAAACGTCCTGAATCCAAGGGTTCTTGAGGCCAGCCTTATTCCATCAATGCATCTGTTCTTCTCTCTCCATAAGTGTCCTTGCCCACTTCCCTGTCCTCTCCACGTTGTGATCAGCAACATGTCTTCTTCTCTGGTGGAGTGTGATCAGTCATGAGACCATTTATCGGCCTAGAGTTGGACCGGAGGAGGACTCGAGGCGTGTTGTTCCTCTCCGAGTCCTCCTGCTGGACATTGAGGCCGTTACGAGACAGCAGCTCTCTGGCCATCATGATGAACGCTTCATCCACATTCTGACTCTCCTGGAAACAAAGAAGGAGATAGAGAAGTTGAGATAACAATTGTAACCAATTTATCATCGTTACATGTATGTGTGCACTCGTTACCTTGGCTGATGTTTCCAGAGCAGCTAGTATTTCTTTCTCCTTTGATAGATTGCAGGCATCCTCAAACTGAACCTGCCTTTCCTTCTCCAGGTCACATTTGTTACCTACATGGAGACAATCAGGGAGATGAGAGATACACATACAATAAATCTAACCTTAAACACCCAATAGGAGTCTGTAGCAAGTCCTGTTAATGTTATTAACAATGTACCCAATTACTGCAGTCTGCTAAGGCTAACATTTCAACACACTTAAGTGGGGATGACCCACTTAACAGGGTTGTAACATCATTTGTCTAAGTACCTTTGTGTTAGCACTCTCACATTTGGACACAAAGGATCCTTATTTGAAACTATAAATTGCAATGTGTCCCATCTTCTCAAACAACATCACAGAGTTCAATCATTAAAAATAAATAAACTCAATAACTTTCACCGTATAACCAATTGATCCACTTACTTGATGCTGCCATATTATGAATTCATATTATTCACTTCACATACTAACACTCACCTATGAGAACCAGCACCACATTGTTTGCTCCATAGATCTCCACCTCTTTGATCCAGTGAGTCACAGAGTCAAAGGTCCCCTGTCGAGTGATGTCATAGGCGATGATGGCTCCGTGTGCGCTGCGGTAGTAGCTCTGAGTGATCGTCCGAAACCTCTCTTGACCAGCCGTGTCCCACACCTGCATCTGTAACACACACACATGTTAACATCCCTTTAGGGGACCTTAGGATACATTGACAGTCTTTTTTTTTTTTAGACAACCCTAACCCTAATTACAACTCACATAACCCTTACTTTACCCTTAACCTAACCTTAACCGTAACTTAAAATAAGTCTTCATTCTTAAATGTGACAATTAACGTGCATTTGTGCCCAAAAGAAAGGCGGGTCCCCACATTGTGATTGTGTATACATACGTATGTCCCCACAACATGAGTAAAACATGCGTACACACACACCAAAAAAAACGGTGTCAGATTAGTTGTGTCCCTCGACAGAATATTCCCTGAGCATCTGACAGACCATGTTTACGCGGTTACAGCTGTCATAGCAACCAATCTGAGCTCTCTGGCACAGCCTTAGCAATGCCAGTGTTTATGGTTTCAACTGCCTACTTCTGCTTTTGAATCATAGCATCATTTGTATATAATAAAAGCTGAATATGATCCTATAAAATACACTTTGGTATAACCTCCTTTGGATTGTTGGTGGCGGAGGGATGAAGTTAACACGGAAACAGAAACCTATCATTGTTTGAATTCATTTTAACCCTGAAATCTTTACTTTTACAACCTTATTGTGACCTTATGTTGTGACTCAAGACTGTTCTTCACCTTGTTTAGTGGCACATTTACAGATAAACCTAAAGCAACAGATACACAAAGGAGAAATGGTAGCAACTTTGATCATTCTAGGCACCCTAACCTACAGTGCAGGAGTTGGCGGTGCCTGTGTCTTCCCAATGACCAACAATTGCTTTGCACACTAATGAGGAACTGACTGGTTCAAGACTCTGGCAACATACCAACTTTTAAAGCACACAAAACTGGTCGCTGTAAAATCATTTAGTTCCTTTTCAAACTTAATGACGGTTTGGAGAAGTATTTTTGTCTGCACAAAGCTTGAGCAGAGCTACCTGAAAAACCAGTCCTTCATGTAAGCATCTGGTCCGACTAGTTTTTCTGTCCAACTGTAACCAAAGGACAACTCTCACTGTGGTGTCATTTATCCCCAAACCTGAAAAAAGTCCATCACACCACATATGAGTTGCATTTTCTAGATCCTGCCATAGGCTTCTTTTCATTAAATATTGTTACCAAAACAATAGCCTGTACTCTGCTGTTATTGTCGGAGCCAGTTGGCTCTACAACACCCATGATAAGGATCAAGGCATTTAGCCACCATTACTGGAGCATAATCAGGGTTGGTGCAGTGTTGACCTTGTTAAATGTAAGACTCTTTATCCCATATAGAATGAAATGTAACTGGTATCATACAGGGGTCACACAGGGACAACGTTTGAATTACAGTAGGGATGACATGGCCTAGAAATACCTATTACTGTATCACATTATTTGTCATACAATGTGTGTCCCTAAACACTCCACATTCTGTTTAGTACTAACCTTAACTTTCTTCCCCTCGATATCCACGGTCCGTACGGTGAAATCCACTCCGATGGTGTTCTGCTGTCTCTCTGAGAAGATCCCAGACTTAAAATTCTGAACCAAGCAGGTCTTCCCTACATTAGAGTCTCCAATCAGGATGATCTTAAACAGGAAGTCAAAGGACTCATCATGTTCAGGTCCTGAGGTCTCCATGGTGGAAGTACAGTAGAGTAACTGTGGATGTGCTCGCTCCTATACTGTAGACCACTTGGAAGGTGATGGGTTATCGTTATCAATTTCTGTTAAAAATTGTCACCCAAAAAAATGTTACTCCACCGTTTAGTTTAGTTACATTATTCCACATGTAGCCTGTAAAACCAGTTTTAAGTTTGTTGCTGTTCATAGGTTAATGATAATCCATTTACCACACCAGTAAGTTAAAAATTAATTGTAAGGCACACAAACAGCAATCTGGAGGCCTGTTTCAAAGTGGCTAACAATTGTTTCTCCAGCAATTCAGTTTCACTCCCCCCTCTCATGAGCTCTCTCAGCAGGACAAAACTGCCTCAGTCCTTGCTACTCCTCTCAGGTGTTGACCCACTTTGTGGCCTGCAGGAAAAGAAACAACACGTACACATCCTTTTTCTTTCTGGTTAGTTGTCTGTCACAGGTACTTCCTTTTAAATTAAAACAGTTATATCCTTGTGTGTGATGCAGGTTCCTGTCCAGTCCACCTGCTGTTCTGTCACAAGTGTCAGTCCTTTTTCTCTTCCTGTCATCAGTTATTCCAGTTCTTACTCCCTTTTAGCCTCCTGCGTCTCTCACTCTCACTCTCTCTCTACAATGCACCTGTGTGTGGAAACAAAAGGAGGAACCCGCCTTACCTGTTCCTGGAGTGTAGCCCAGCCCCATTAGCACTGTGGGATCTTGGGAAATGCAGTCATTCAGCCAATTAGAATGCATGAACACACTTATAAACACATTTTGGGATGTTTTGATGCTTTGAGAGAACGAGAAAATGAAGTATGTCAATTCTAACAATGCCTAGCTTACATTATGTTGTTATTGTGAGAGACATCGTGGGTTAATCTAAATTAATAAGAAATGGATCAAAGAACTGGGCCTCCCACTGTAATAGGGGCTGTATAAACCAACCAATAGATTTTAAATTAAGTACCAACTGAGGTCACTGAGGTCTTTAAATGATATGACGTCTAATATGTTCATAACAGATGTATGGGTCAATCAAACCTCATAGGCACAATAATACATTTTGTATACAAATATAGTAAAAACCAGGAAAGGTGTTCAAAATGGCCAGAAAATAAAAGAATAATTACACATTCAGCATAGTTTGTGTTTAATTATGTAGGGCACATCTGTCAACACTATATGTGAGTCAGTGAGTCAAGTACTTTTAGATGGGATTTAAACAGGAAGGTATTTTTGGATTCTGGTCAATATGTTTGGAGGATAAGTATTTTTGTACGTTTTTATAAAGCACAAACTCATTGCCAGGCTTGGGGATTAATGGAAAACATGTGATGGAATTACGTAATCAGGACGCAAAAAAGGGAACTGCATCCCTTAAAGTAACATTGAAATATGTAGACTTATATCTGTTACACTAACTTTTATTTTGTAGTCCACTGCCTGGAACAGGTTTACTTACATATCTTTATACATTTCATTCTTTGTCTTAAAATATCTTCTTTATTAATGCAGTAAGAGGAAACTAAAATACAGTATGCTTGATATGCAAGATGTTTTTTCTCTTGTGTTTATTTGCATTGCATTTCAAATTGAGGTCACCAATATATAGGATAATATCTTTATTGATCCCAAATTGGACATTCTTTCGTGACAGCAGCATGTAATACAAGGCAATGCACATACTTAGAAATTAAAAAGAGTAGAAAATAAACAGATATCATATTGACATCTCAAAATAAAATAAAAAAGTAAAAATATACAAGTTGACCATGAAAGATACAACTAAAATGTAAACTATCTGACAAATAAACACTATTGAAGGGCCAAATTACAGCTAACACTACAAGAGTAAGATATTATTTACATTAGGTGTGCAATGATTGGCATATTAAATTAAATATAAATTAAAATATATATAAAGGCCCTCTCCCAGGACGTCTGTCCGTCCTGGGAGAGGGATCCCTCCTCTGTTGCTCTCCCTGAGGTTTCTCCCATGTTCCCTTTAAACTGTGGGTTTTCTCCAGAAGTGTTTCCTTGTACGATGTGAGGGTCTAAGGACAGAGGGTGTCGTATTGTCATACTGATATTCTGTACACACTGTGAAGCCCACTGAGACAAATGTAACATTTGTGATATTGGGCTATATAAATAAACATTGATTGATTGCTTGATTGATTGATAAAACTGATTAGATTTCCCCCCCCAGTTTATAAGTAATTGTAAGGGAATACATGTTTAAAGTAACCCTCCCAACCCTTCCTCTTGCATATCATTATTTCATATATGTTTTTAGTAATCGTTAAAACAACATCATTCCTGGGCGTTTAAACACCTCGATTCCGATATTTCCGACTGCACTTGAATGCGTCACAGACCCCTCACCCAGTGCATCACAGTGACGTCCTGTGCGGATAGACAGATAGATGCCCTTACAGTTGCAATAATAGATCCATAGCAATAATATTTTCTGGATGTGAAAAGGGCGTCTGGAGCCTGGGAGAATCAGCAGCATGCAGCGGAGCGCCGTGTTCGTGATGGCGGATAAAACGAGCCTGAAAAGGCCGTTTATTTTCGCAAAACGCTGTGCATATGGTAGGTACTTCTCACCGCTTTGCATGGGATTTATACTGAGAGGCCTGATTTCCTTATATGGGTTATTTCTCTGATTAAATGTTTGTTATGTGCTGCGATTTGACCCAGATCAGCATAAACAGAATAACACTGTCTGTCTCACAACTGCAGCGAAGCCCATCCATCAACATTAGTGTGTGCCATTCCTGCAGTAGATTGAATGAAGGAATGTTATATACAAATAAAGTGATGAGGAATTTATCATAACTGGTAGTTGTACGAAGAAGACGCCATAGTGGTTATAAATGATTTATGAAATGCATTAGAATAATAATCCTCTGTAATCTCCACCCCAAATCTGTCAGTCTGTATAAATGCTACTGTTTACAATGTGCTGTCTCAGCTGTGAGTATGCAGTCATGTGCATTCAAGGATATTTGTTTATATAACTAAATGTAATATGACAAGACAGACTTAATGTGCTTCCAAAAAAACAAACTAAAAGGATGACAAAAAAAAAGGAATGTATTGATACTATAATAATAATAATAATAATAATAATAGTAATAATAATAATAATAATAATATAGATAAGCAAAAAAAGGATCAGGACGTTTTAAAATGAATGTGCATTGAAGCAATTTCTTATATAACACATTTAATATGACAGATATAGTATAGACTCAATGTGGATTAAAATGTAAAACAAAAACGATGAAACAAACTAAAATATTAAAAAGGAAGGTATTATTTTTTTTTTAATTAAAAAGACAAGATTATAACTATTTGTTTACTATTGTATTTTGTCACTTTCTTTGTGTGTATCCTAATTTGAGTGTATCGTGGATAGCCTTCAATATAACTTTAAAATTCAGTTGATAGGATTAAATAATATTAAAACTAGTGCTGTCAAAATTATCGCGTTAACGGCGGTAATTAATTGTTTGAATTAATTGCGTTAAAATATTTAACGCATTTAACGCATGTGCAGAATGGCCCGCCCCATACGTGCCACCAGTGGCAGCGCCAGGGTATGGCTGGGGTAGGCTACACCCATACCAAGAAATGGCTTAGCCCCACCATGAAAAATGATGTTAAAGGAAGCAAAATAAAGTCTGCCAACTCGCGCGGAGTAAATTGCACAGACAGCAGTTAGTAAGATTGATTTCAGTAGCCACGGTTTTGAAAACTTTTGTCACGTAGTGATCGTCTTCTCAATAGAACATCTTTGATAACGGCGTGGTGTTGTTGCAGGAAGTCCCGACGGAGAATACTTTAGCTGTAGTACAGGGGTGCACATAACTGGTACGCAGGTTATGTGCGTAATCTCTCTGAAATGCGTACCGTCACTTGTGTCACAAAGCGCATTTGCTTACCGATGTACTTGTGAAGCTTTTCCAGAAGGCGGTTAGATCACCGGACGACAGAGTCGGTCTCCGTGTGCACAGACAGGGCTGCTGTTAACGCCGGAACGGAATTGTGCCAAAACTACGCCAACCGGCTGCGGAGGGAGACCCCTCCCCCTTCACAGGAGAACTGCGCTAAAACAGCTGATCACAACGTTCACACTCTGTGGTCACGAAGTACTCCACTAGCCCCCCCCGTCGACTTTCCTGAAGTACTCCCCCGTTGATAGAAATCAACACGTAATGAATTAAGACCCCACGGTTTGATGATTGATAGGTGTGTGTGCTGTCTTTCATTTTGACACGCAGAAAAATGTTATAATAAACATAGATACTGTATGTTAAATGGATATATCCGCCTTTTTTCATTTATCTTTCCATTCCCACAACAATATGCATAAATAAATGGCATATTTTGGACATAGTTCGAATGGTGATTAATCATGATTAATTAATTTTTAAGCTGTGATTAATCTGATTAAAAATTGTAATCGTTTGACAGCCCTAATTAAAACATGTCAGGTGATACTTTTCTAATGGTATTTTGATTATAAAACCGAAATGCGATTTTCTTTATCACCATATTTTCATGTCTTGTGCACTTCACAATCTTCACACATTGTTATCTCCCTCTCCACAGTCGCTGTGCTTCTTCATGCTGACGATGACAGTAGCTTGGCACAGAGACCTCCTTCTGACTGGCAAAGTAAGACAGACTTCAGACTACCTTCTGAGCGGATGAAAATACTCCCGAAGCAGATCACATGATTTATCAAAAGCAGGAATACCTCTCGTCCTGTCAGGCTTCAAAAGGAGCACAATAGTTCCCGGGTTATCCAATCAGTGGATTATTTATGCATGGCGTTACTTAGTGGTCCATCAATATGGCCTGCACACAACACATCAGCGTCTTTATATATATTGTCTCCTCACCGTGAGGCCTGAGTTCAAGCCTTCATGTTGGCAAGCATCTGCCCGGTGAAGTGTCCTTGGGCAGGACAGTGAATTATCTTCAGGTGCTAGCTGACCCTGACCTTTGACTTCTTTTGTAGCCGGGCTAGTTTGGGAATACATCTGTGACAACTAAATAATATCAACGTTAGTGGGACCAGTGTGTAGGATTTAGGGGGATGTATTGACAGAAATGGAATATAATATGCAGTATTATATTTCCATAATGGTAAATTCACTATATCATCTATCGTGTCACGAAACAATTATCTTAAAATTCCTGTGAGTTTATATAATTTCAAAGTCATACAGTATTGGCACTATGTTTATGCCTGATTTAGTCAATGTTATTTTGAGTGTTGAGGCAGCAAGAAAGCATGTAGCCAAACTCCCTTCAGAAAACAAGGATTTTAAGCGTTTTTTGCATTTAGTCTTGCGTACAGATCTTATTATGAATGAAATCAAACTTTTTACAAATAGGCACCATGTTGTTGTTAATTCGGCATCGTTTTAAATTTGTTTACTGCAATGCAATCCGTTTTTTGGGATCAAACCAATGCAGTAAACCAGATAAATTCAGCTGTGTGCAGGATTGCGAAAAAACACAAATGATCCTGTGATAAAACTTTGTGCATAACACAAGAAAATATATTGTATCCGCTATTTGGAAAGGGAAGGGTGAGCGGAGGGGTGCTCAGTTAATTGCAGTTTGCAATATCACCACTAGATGTCACTAAATCATACACACTGGACTTTTATAATTAATCAAATGATATTTTTTGCCATTTAATGTATCGCCAACGCTTTCTTTCTCCGCAGCTGGTGTCAAATGTTTCCGTGGTGATAATGTACGTGGTGGAGATCGGCTGTCTGCTGCTCTCAGTGCTCGGTGTGATCGGAGCCTGTAAAGGGAAGAGATGGTGTTTAATTCTGGTAAAAACCTGCTTCGTATACTATCACTGTGTTTATACGATTTTTCTATTTACCTGTGTAGGACAATGTATACACATGTCTCACATATTTTTCTGAAAATAGTGTTCTCGTTGACTTACTATTTATTGTGTGTGCAGTATGCAACTGGATTGGCAGCAGCCAGTCAAACGATTATTGTGAGAACAGCGCTAAGCTACCAAGATGTGTATGAGGTATGTTACTACGGTATACGTTTATATTTCTACAACATTTATTGTAATCCTATAGTATTCAAAACTTCAACAACAGTATGTCTTGGTATCTAAAGAACCGTTTTCAATGTGATTCCTCCCTCCTCAGAAACGTGTGGTCCGTGAAGAGGCCAAGTTATTGTCCATGATGCCACTCAGTTCAACCAACAAAGCCAACAGGACCCTGCTGTACAGTATTCAACAAGAAGTAAGGAGCAATTGAAATGATTATTTTAGCCTAATGTTCATTGGGCCTAGTTTAATTGTATACAATCCAAAACATTGCTCTTGTGCAGTGGATGTTGAAAAACACAAAAAAACTTCTAGGGAACTAAATCTCTCTTTCTGATGTCCTCAGAAAGTGCAAGTCACACCATATATAAAAAGAAGTGTGTCCAGATGACTCAGAGAACGCTCCCCATGGGGAGGTGTGCCTCACAGCCTGAAGCACAACACACCCTCAACTAAATCAGATTCACACAAGACTGTGTGCCATACAGGTTCCTTTATCAAGACCCACCCTGTGTAGCTGCGTGAGGTTAGGCCTTGTCCTCACGTTGTAACGTCAGGAATACCTATTGGTCTGGAAATAGGACTTTAACAAATCTGGTAATTACAGGTACCCTCGTGCAAGCATTGATTTCTGGCCAATCCTATAATTTGAATGCCATGCAGGGCAGGTCTTGCCAAAAAAAGTAATGGGATTAAAAGAGCTGTATCATTAGCGTGATTACATTTACAGTATTGGGCATTTTGTTCTGGTTTACGTGTTTCGGATTAACTTCTTACTTGGCTTGAAAGTGTGAGATCATTCACATTATGGCCCTGTCAGTTAATCTGAAGTGTGTGTGTGTGTGTGTGTGTGTGTGTGTGTGTGTGTGTGTGTGTGTGTGTGTGTGTGTGTGTGTGTGTGTGTGTGTTGTGCGTGTGTGTGTGTGTGTTGTGTGTGTGTGTGTGTGTGTGTGTGTGTGTGTGTGTTTGCCTCCAGTTTGAGTGCTGTGGTCTTATTGAAGGCTACAAAGACTGGGGCCCTACCATCCCTGCCTCCTGTAACTGTCACTATCCAGGAAAATGTGTAAGTCTCTCCCTTAATGTACGCACTATATGGGCATTGAAGATGGCTCTTTCTGCTCCTGGAGCCTCAGATTTGTTTCTTAGTCCAGTCAGATACGACTAATGTAACGTGATGTAACAGGGTTATTCTCTCCTCTCCAGATTCGACTACGAGGCATCGCCACACTCGGGGCTCCAAAGAACCAGTATGTTTATCAAAAGGTAAAAGATTTCTTATTTTCTCACAGATTTTATATCTAAATTAATTTGGAATCACAGCCATGAATCACAGTGGCTGAGGACTTCTCTTTTTAAATCACTGTGTGCTTTTTGGAGGGGTCCCAGAGGCCAATGTTTTACATTTTGCACAAGTAGATGTAATCTGACACACTGGAAGTATACGCCACGAGTATAACCAGATCAATACGTTCTTAATTCACATTGTAACCCCACCTGTTTTTATTTTTCAGCCTTGCCTACCTGTTTATGTTTCTGAACTGAAGCTCGCATTCTCGTTGGCGATGGCTGTACAATTTGGAAGTGGAGTATTTTGGGTATGTGTTCTTTGATTTTACATTTAAAGGCAAAACATTTGTATGAGAAAACAGAAAGTAGGTAATAAAGCTACAAATCAATCAATTATTTTTCGATTTTTTTTTATTTAGTTGATTGTACTTTTATTAATGATCTACTGTTACAAAGGCTGTTGGGCCGTCACACTACATATTGTATATCATTCTTATATTAATTATAAACGCATATGTTAATTATATAGACAATATATATACATTTATTTTATCCACTTATTCTTTGTCAGTTTTTATTTAACCTCATCACTACAAAAAAGCTATTTTCCCTTTTTAAATTAGCTTATTATTTAAACTGTTCCAAAATGAAAAAAAAGTTTAACAAGAATATAATAAATATATAATAATATATATAATATTTATTATTATTTCATATCAATGGGAAATGTTTGTGGGGGGAAAATGGGGGAAATTCCCCATATATGTTGAATAATTGACTTGATTTCATGAAAAAATACATACAAATATACAATTACTACGATGAAGTTGACATATTAGAGTCCAAATGATAGTTTTAGTGAGAGAAGAATCAGATGGCAGCCATTAACATAAACTTGACCGAGTTTTCATTTTTGAATTGATTGTAATATTATAGTTGTCCGTCTTCATAAGTGTTGGTGTGTGTACCTGCAAAGGCTCTGCAGATGGAAATAAGCTAACAGCTAAATGCTGCATAAATAATGTTTTCTCTTTGAGATAATTATATTCAATGCATGGTCCCTCTTTAATAAAGTCAATATAATAACACCACCTCATGCTGGTTCCTGTGCATCCCTCCCAGGTGGTGTTACTGGTGATGAGCATCAAGCTGATGGGGCAGATTCGGAGGAAACAGGAGTTCATGGCTCTTCTCCAGTCCAACAGATATGTCCCCGGGGCCTTCTAGTCACCTCGTATGTTTTGATACACACCTCAAACTATAATCAAGCATACCTAATTTGTATTTGCACATACATATAACACACTACGCTGTATACCATATCCTAGCTGTGCTATAGGCATATGTTGACATTAAAATGTTCTGTTAATGCATGTGACTGATATTGAAAAGTAACCAACATGCAAATATTTGGCCTTACTGCTGTAAAAACATTGCAATTTAATGAAGTATTTAATAATCAGCACATTTTCAAAAGCTTTTGTCCTATCTCTGAAGTTATTAATTGAAATGAATATCTTACCAAGCATTAACCAGCCATTTGTTTTCTTTGAGTAGCTGGAGTTGACCACAGCGTTTTTCATGAACAGTAAGTGACGTCTTATCTGGATAATAATGAGATGATATTTACCTCCATTTCCTTCATACCTGGATACATTTCGGAGGACAGATAATAATTGCATCTACAAAACCTACACCTTAATCAATTATTAGGTTTAATTCAACACCTGGACCAACTATTTCAATATTCATAGTAGTCTTTACATTACATTACATTACATTACATTACATTACATTTCCAGCATTAGAGCAAGTAATAATAATAATAACAAATTATAATATTAATAACCCTTATGTAGCACCTTTCTTAAACAGTGTTTACAAAGTGCTTTGATTGAAATATAATCATTTATTTATTATCAAGCAATGTATTTTCTTGGGTGAATAATCAGGTTAGACAATGCAATGAGCATCAGCTCTCGGAATGTCTCGATGCCTTGTTATGCACAATGTATATTTGACTCTTCATCCCTCCATTTAGTTGTTTCTTAAAGCACATTAAGTCGGGTGTATCGTACGGTGGCCGACAGATGCAAACGCGCTTCAAAAATATTTACCATTAGGAGAAACGCACTGCAGCTTCAGAAACGAAATATAGAAAGACAAATGTGTCAAAAAATACATGAAAAATGAAGAACCATCTTTACAAACTCGAAAACATGCACAGCATTTTCTAAAAGCCCTATTTAAACGAAGCACTGCAAATACAAAACGGGGTGAGGTAGGTCAAGTTTGGTAGGTAACGTTTGTGTTGCCAACAACGCCACTACAGTAAGGGAGTTTCACCCTTAGGAACTAACTATTAATAATAAAAGATTTTAACCGACAAGGAGCACAGGTTCGTTTTACAGGCCAGAGACAGTTTCAGTTTGAGTTAACACAATTACTTTATTTTATAACAATCAATTTATTATTCTAAAAACACCAGATACACATTTATACAATCAGCTAAAAGTTAATACGGGGGCATAGGAGGCCCAAGACAGGGCTGGGGCTTAACAGGCGGCAATAAATAAAAAAGGGGGAAGGGTCCAACTCGAAACCACCCGTGTCACCGCACACCAAACAAAAGGACTCGTGAAGAACACCACCACCAGGGATTGGGGTTTCCGCCTCGGGCCCACAGCACCTGTCTGACAAGAGGAAGACAGTTAAAACCTCCACACAGTATTACACTTATGATAAAAACAGATATGGGAATTGTACTGCACTGCAAATACAAAACGCTACAGATTTGGCTAAATGAAAAGGGGGGACACTAATAAGTGATGCACACAGCTGGGACTGGAGCGCTTGTTGACGTTCGGGGATTATAAATGTACGTTTTAGTGGTTTGCACGATTCTTTCCGATATTACTAGGTAAGCTATATTACAGCTGCTCAGTCAGCAATAATATCTGAAGGAATCAAGCGATCACATTGTTTAAATAAGCCGATAGAACTCACATTTGATGTAACTTAATGACAACAGTGACAGTTGGCCTACTTTATGATCTCTGAACGTCAACAAGCGCTCCGGTCCCAGCTGTGTGCATCAATTTTTAGTGTCCCCATGTTTTCGTTGTGTTTTGAGTTCCTTGCAGCCTTTTTTATTTGCAGCGTTTTGTTTATGTAGCACTTTTTAGGGCCTACTTACTGTAAGAATCTACATTTTTTTCGTGGCCCACATTCAACCATATGCAATACGGAGGCTAAATAAAGTTCTGATTGGTCGATTCACAACATGTGACACGTTGTTAATCCGGTGGTACAGATCGCTGTCAAAGACTGTAATGACCGTTGCGAAGGAGAATCAAGAAAGACAAAGGAAAGGAGGTTGAAAAAAAATAAAATCTTAATAATGAAAATGTTTCCACACAAATCATAACGTTTCGCAAATTATTTGGCGGCCCACAGGTTGGGAACCGCTGGTCTAGCATGTTTCGTCAACTTGGTGAATATCTTCTAAATGTGGCGCATGTGTTGTCAGTTGGTAAAGATGATTCTTCATTTGCATGTGTTTTTACATTTGTTTCTGAAGCTCCAGCTCTTTTCTCCGAATGAAAGTGTTTTGGGTCGTTAGAGCGTGTTCGCACCTGTCGGCCACCGTAGAATTACCCCCCTAAGAGGAAAATGGATTCTGTTTGGATGCACATTCAGCAGACATGCAGTAAATCCTCAAATATTTTGCGCCCAAAATATGATTTTTTTGGCGAGGCCGCTGCAGAAAGGTTGTGAGAGGCTCCTGTAAGAAAAACACATCACCAAGATTCTTGTGTCCCAACTGATGCCGCTCTCACCGAAGAAGCCTTTACGCCACATCACTCCTAACATGACTGCATGAGCTGCCTGCGGTGGAAATGTCATCATTGAATAAATAAACTGTCGAATGATTTTCCTCTGAAACAGCAGATCCATGTCTACCTGTGCACTTTAACCATAATGCCTAATATCAGTATGTTCTTGCAAAGTATGGTATTTTTTATTTCTGTCATAAACTGTTTTTTTTTCTTATTGTGTTTTATTTATGGAATGAACTCATGTAATATATTTTGTATATAGCAGGAATAAAATATGTGATTCTTGACGTTTTTATTTCAAAAATGTTTCTTCAAGCTGAAAACGTACATTTAGACACAAGTGCTGTATAGTTTTGTGGTACTTGTGCTTCCATATTATGCTATTGTAGACCAAAATATTGTACTTTTTCCTCAAATGTTCTTTATTGAGCATTTTGATATGGAACCTTTGCTAATTCTACAATCAATGATCAGTTTATACAAGGAAAACACAATAGGTGGGTTAATTTGTCTCCCAAAAATGGAAGGTTAGATACATTTGATATCATCTGTGAGTCTACTAAGATGATCTCAGCATTACATGTTTTTATTTTTAAGTTATTCATCCTTTCATCTTAAAACAGAAAATAGCTATTGATCCCTTTCGCTGACAATACATTACAAAATGCCTTGTGCTGTACCAGGTAAAATAGTTTCAAAGGCAAAATAATACATATACAACATGCAATAAACTTGTTTAAAGCAAATTATCAAACAAAAAAAACGAGGTAATCTTTTTCAATCCCATCAGGTATAATCTGCAGCGTATCCCGGGATGTCGACGTTTCTTGCCTCGACTGTAGACGACAGCAGGAACATCTTCCTTGTTGTTCAGCTGACACAAGACGAGAAGACACAACACGGTGGAAAAGATCTGCAAGACGGAGAAAAAAGAGACAGCTCTATGTTCACATGTTAAAAAGCTCTAGAACAGCTTCTAAACAACATTGAGGTGAAATGGTTTTGTAGGTTTCGGAGATCAAAAATAAAATATGAACATTTTTAGTTTCATAACATCTGGGCAAGCAAAGTCAATATGATAAATAGCCCCTAACAAGCTGCTTCATAGGACAATATGTTAATAAACAAAGAACGTAGCGAAGTTAAATGTAGGTGGTGTATATTTATTATAAATGCATACAGATGGTTATACATACCAAGGAAACTCCGATTCCCATCACGAAGCCTATTGAAAGATTTAGTCTCATCATGAATTCTTCCATAATGTATGAAAGGCATGGCTGAAACAGAGCAGATCAATCAGTAACGTGTACGTTGCTTTATAATATAGTAATGGAAGTATTTTGGGCCGTTGTAGCGTGTTTGATTGTGATAGCTATATTCCAAAACAGTGTGAAACTTTTATAACAACTTGAAAAATGTCTTACAATGTGCAAACATTTTAAATGTTTCATCTTGATTTTAAAAGTGGTCTTGTGAAATTCTAAAATGTAGCTATTGTGGCATACTGCATCCTCACATTTCCATATATTCTGTCTCTTTAAATGGTGATTAAATGGCGACACCCATCAACACATTAACAGGACTGTACTGTAAATGTAAAAGTTATCATTTGAATAAAAATATTTGTATTACCTCCTGATAAATCTTGATGGGCTTGTCATGGTCATTGTACTCAAACAGACTGCTGTTTCTAGGAGCCGCCACCTACAATACAAAGACACAGAGGAGGGAGAAGTACTCAGATGCTGTACTTCAGTAAAAGTACAAGTCCCAGAGTGTAGGAATACTCTTTTACAGTAAAAGTCCTGCAATCAGAATGTAAGTAAAAGTAGAAAAGTATTAGCATCAAAATATAGTTAAAGTAGCGACAGTAAAAGTAGTCGTTGTGCAGATTGGTCCATTTCAGAATAATATATATGATATGTTTTATAATGATTGATCATGAAAGTGTTCTCAAAGCTGGTGAAGGTGCAGCTAGTTTGAATGACTTTGTATACTGCAGGGTAGCTTGTGGATTTACTCCAGGTGGAACTAAAGTCTGATTTAACACTTGATTATATTTCACATCATTCATCCACATCTGTAAAGTAACTGAAGGTATCAGTGGCGTAACAAGGTTGTGATTGGCCCCGGTGCAAATATTGTTTTGGAGCTATCAACAATCTAGCTTCCCCAGTTGATAGCTTAGGCTATATTGAGACATTTTAGAATCAAAGATTAAATCGTTCTCATACTGCCTGTGCTGCAGCACCTCTTTTCACCCTCTGTCTGAAACCAGAGCCCAGTCTGCTCTGATTGGTTAGCTGTCCGACTCTGTTGTGATTGGTCAACCGCTTAGAGATGTCCCGCCCCTTAGATGGGGAGGGCCTGCCTCCCCCTCTCTGCCTGTGTATAAAAACAACAGTGCTGTGATAACTTGACTACACTAAAGCTTACATCTCTGTGTAGCCTATACTGTGGATTGCTATCATAGGAGAACTGTAGGTTACATATATTGGCCATTAACAGCAACAAAATGGGGGAAGTGAACATGTGGTTGAAATTGAGTTTCATTTTACGGTTTGTAAAAGCAAGGTATTCCGTGAAATATTACTCAATACAACTTGTAGAGCCATTTTATGGGTGTTCATGTCAGTTTATTTAATTTATACTTACAGTAGAGTGCAATATTATTTTTGTACACTTGGTAGCGGGGGTTAGCTGCACTGGGTGTATAAAAGATGGTCATAGGCGACCAGAAGAGCGAGGACACAGGAGGAAGAGCACACCGATTCAACCAGCCCGGCAGATGCTCTGATACAACCATTGACTGAATAATTAAACCTTGGTAATGTAAACGATCAATAAACATCATTCTAAACTGCACTCAAGACCGGAAATCATCCGTTGTGTCTGCGTCTGGATCACTCCGTCTCCTGTGAAGTAAAGGCAAAAAGAATATAGGACATTGGAACAACGAAATTGCCATTACACAACTGCTATCAGATGCTTAAATCAAGTTGGTTATTTAAAATATATTGTTTTCAATGCCGTGAAAAGTCTTGAGTCAAGGGTTATGAGCGACGATTACCATTGATATACAGTGATATATTACTTTTGAAAAAGACAAAGGAGGAAGTGGAAGGAAAGGGTTATGAAAGACACAGAGCAGTATGGCTTTATGTGGCCAAGTTGCTTGTTTCTTTGCATCCATAAAACATCTTTACTGTGAGCTGCAATCTCACTGGTTTTGAAGAGGTGGGGCTCATTTAGAAAAAAGGGGGAGTGTGTTGAAGAGAAACTCCCTTTGGAAGGAACTTTGCCTTTGCAGACCATTAGCATGCACCAAAATCTATGTAATACACTTGTGGAAAGGGAAAACCCCATAAAGCAGAATATGCAGCCATAAATGGGTCTTCACACTCACACATGGATTAGTGGACTCTTCAGTGCAGAGGCCGGAGTCTGGGATGTTGTAGCCCCTATCCTGGTAGCCCTGGTCCAGCCCACAGCACTCTAACTAAGAAGGAATGACAAAAAGGCGGGTCACTGCAATTAACCAGAATATCAGCTTTATCTATGTTCAACTGGAAGACTTTTTGTGTTATCCAATGTCATTTGAAAAGCTCCACAACAAGTTAAAGGTCACCTATTATGCAAAATCCACTTTTTCTTTTATACATAAACGTGTCCCCTCTGTGTAAAGAGACTCTGAAAGATTCAGAAAAAAGGATTCTCTCTCTTTTTGATCCATTTATATAAAAACCTGTCTGAAAATGAGCTGATCAGATTTTGGCCTCTTTATGATGTCATAACGATGTTTTGGGTTGAGTAACCATTAGCCAATCAGCAACCAAGGTAACCCCCCCCCCCCCCACACACACACCTTATCACCTGAATCTCCTCCTCGAGCACCATTGAGTTCTTTGTAACCAAATCTCTCTCAGAGGGGCGTGGGGAGGGGCTCCTTATTTTCATCTAAAGTAACAGACAGAGAATCAGCACTTTGGAAACAGGGCTGAAACAGAGGGGATTATGGGTAATGCTGCAATGATCTGTTTGGTGTTTGGAGCCAAACACTTCAGAGACATGTTTTGTATATATCTGAGACCTGTAATATATTGATGAAAAACATTATAATAGGGGATCTTTAAAGTTTGCTCAATGTATCAAACGAGCAATGATTCTTTATATCAGTTTTCACATCCATATAGGCAGACATTGTCTACTTCCTCAAGCACTTGGAACTGCTTTTGGATGAGACTAAAATAAGAACCAAACAAAATGCATACACAAACTGGCACACACACAAGATTACTTACAAATATATGTCCTCACTCGCATTATTCAGCGGAAGCAAACTGAGGAGCTCCATCTTAGTGTCTTCAACCGACTGGACAACAAAACAAAGCAATATATATAAATTAGACAACTCGCAATTTCAATTACACAGTTATTTATGTTTTGGGCCATTATAGTGCATTTTCACCTGTCTGCTATAGAGAGGCGAAGTCCCTCCCTTTCCGGGGGCAACCCTGTCTCCTAAAAATTACGTTCCCACAGAACTAAACTGCATTCTGAATTACGTTTAGCTTGAAACGTATTTACTCCCACGTTACGTTCGTTATGAACGTATCTAAAATACGTTTATTTTCTACATATCTTCTAGAAACATATTTTCTCCCACGTTACGTTCCTTATGAACGTATCTTAAATACGTTTATTTTCTACATATCTTTGCCATTTATTGTCTTGCTTATAATAATGATAATAGTCATTTATAAATATCATTTTAGAGCACACCTTTGAAATCGAGAATCAGGCTCGATATATGGTTAAATTAAAATCAGTAGGCGAGGCTGTAATTTCGCCAGCTGTTACTCTCATGAGCGAGGCAGAAAATAATAGTTTTAACATGACAAAAAGCTGCTGTGTCGTTTATTGCACCTCAAAGATTAAAACAAATCCAGAGTTACGTGTTTCTGTACTTCCTCTAAGAAGAAAAGACAGTAAAAGAAGAGCTCTGTGGCTTCAGGCTTGATCGCCGTTCAAATGACAGCGTTGGTTTCCCCAAAAGTGGGCGGGGCTGTAAAGTGACGTAGATTTTACTATCATCTATTATTCAAAACCATTCTATTTATTCTAACGTAAATTACATGCCAGTGTTTTATCTTTTTATTTATTTGTTTTTATTTTAAATCGTATAAACGTCTGTGAGGAAAATAAATGGGGTTTAGAGCCTCAAAATACTGAAATCTGTATTTTTTAAAATATTTTCCTTCTAATTTGTTATTCTTTTCTAAATAACACACTGTTATTTACTCAACAATAACACACAATTATCCTTGTTTTTATTTATTTGTTTAATTCTATAATCTTGGGCTTTTTAGCCGTAAATAAAGTCACCAGAAACAGACGGGACATTTCGAGATTTAGGATGGCCGAAGACACTACACTACCCATAATCCCCAGCTATCGTTTGGGACTACAGTCCCGTTGACTAACCCCGTGATATTGGAGTGGCAGTGCGCCAAGGTTACGCCGAGCGTCAAGCTCTTTGAAATGGAACGAAACCACGGCAGACTATTCAAAACTGGACTCGAACGCCCCCCCAGAACTACACATGCTGGCTTGTGTTTCGCAACAGGTTCTCTATGGCACGTATCTACTGGGAATTGTAGTTTTAAAAGACGTTTTTCCCAAAATTAGAAGTTGCCAGTATTAAACTGTGTACAGCCCTGGAGGTTTAGGCGATAGGAAACACATTGGTGTGTACACATTTAAAACATGTAATTACTAAATGGGTAAAAATCGCTTATATCCATAATGGGCAGCATTAATATATACCCACAGGACAGCTCATTGTTACTTTGTAATTCTACTCCACTACAATTCAGAGGTTAACCTGGTATTTTTACTCCACTACATTTAGTTTAGTTACTTTGCAGATTCTGATTAATGATGTGAAATATAAACAACCCTTAAATCAGACTTTAGTTACACCTGAGTAAAATTCAGGGGAGGTGATTGTCAAGTGCCAACAATCAGGAGAGATATTTGATAGGTGGTGCTTGAGAAGACGAAACATTTATCTGCAGATCTCTATAAAGTATATTTATTACTCGTTATTCTCTACTAATAGTTAATTAAAAACTGTATAATGGCTATTTTGCACATCCCTTTCAAGATTTCAAGATTTTCTAAGGTATCTTGATCATATACACAACTTGGGTCGCAGGTTCCTCAACAGCGCATTACAAGACATCTATCAATATGTGTGTACCTCCACCATTAAACTGTCATATTCTGCACATTTCTTATTATATCTACATACATAAGAGTATAATTAATGTGTATAATATCAGTTAAAAGAAGTGCTTCAACATAGTTAACATTGCAGGAAAGCAATATATTAGACGTTAAGTACTTTGTCAGGCTTAATATTCATCGGTAGATAGATACCCCCAAAGCTTTTTTCTTGTTTAAAATAAGACCTTAACCTAAAGTATTCTTTAATGTGTAAATAAAGGTTAATTCGTTTTTCTGTTTTGCACATCCTCCTATTAATATCTTTGTACATCCTGCACTAAACTGTTTTATTGTAGAGATCACTTATAGTATCTTCTTGACTTTTTATATTCTATATTTCTATCATTGACCTTCTACTTTCCCCCTATGAAAGTATGTACTCTTAATATTGTTTTCATCAAATAACATTATTCAACAACAATTATTCAATAACGTGCTTTAACCACTAGGCGGTGCACACAAGGTACACACAGCATACTAATAATAACTTTGTATTATTAGTGTAGAACACTTATGTATGTATAACATCTGAAGATGTGTAGTTTTATTCATGTTTTTACATAATTTTACAGGATATTGCTATATTATTTCACATGTTTTACTTCTACACATTAATATCTGATTTGTAAAACATCACAGACAGAAAGGTATATCCGTCATTTAATGGTACGCTATTGAAATTCTGAATCCATAGATGTGTCTCCCATCACCCAAATCCCCTGACTATTCTCTCAACTCAGTATTTACATTCTTATATTCAAAGAAAATCAGTAATATCTTTAAAAACTACAAGTCCTTTTCTATCAGCTGTGCACCGTTATGGTGTAAATATAACCTATTATCTACCAATTGGATCAAATATAAAAGTCAGCCGAATTACTATTGATACTGCAAGGAGACGTATTTTGTGAAAAGAAATTGAAGATGTTGTTTAATTGCTGATATATTTATGATCCACATCAAGTATTCAGTTTTGGCGGCAGTTCCTCATGTTTGTCTAGAAGTCTTCTCATCAGGGCTCTATAAATAAAGAACTACGGCAGATGTATAATATTTAATGCAGCCGAACCGTGTATTACAATGCCGTTATGTGATGACTTCCAAAGAGAAAAGCAAGAACACTCTGAATTAGGTATTATTTTATTTTTCGTTTTCGGATATCACAACTTATTAACACCATATACCAGCGTTTATTGTGGCTAAAACATCCAATCAACGAGCTTCAAGCTGAGGATCTTGGGTAATCAGTTCGGTGGGTTTGTGGTGTGTATCGCTCGAAATGTCCCGCCTGTTTCCGGTGACTTTATTTACGGCTAAAAAGCCCAAGATTATAGAATTAAACGAATAAATAAAAACAAGGATAATTGTGTGTTATGGTTGAGTAAATAACAGTGTGTTATTTAGAAAAGAATAACAAATTAGAAGGAAAATATTTTAAAAAATACAGATTTCAGTATTTTGAGGCTCTAAACCCCATTTATTTTCCTCACAGATGGGAAAAAAGTCCGACATTATACGATTTAAAATAAAAACAAATAAATAAAAAGATAAAACACTGGCATGTAATTTACGTTAGAATAAATAGAATGGTTTTGAATAATAGATGATAGTAAAACGTCACTTTACAGCCCCGCCCACTTTTGGGGAAACCAACGCTGTCATTTGAACGGCGATCAAGCCTGAAGCCACAGAGCTGTTCTTTTACTGTCCTTTCTTCTTAGAGGAAGTACAGAAACAAGTAACTCTGGATTTGTTTTAATCTTTGAGGTGCAATAAACGACACAGCAGCTTTTTGTCATGTTAAAACTATTATTTTCTGCCTCGCTCATGAGAGTAACAGCTGCCGAAATTACAGCCTCGCCTACTGATTTTAATTTAACCATATATCGAGCCCGATTCTCGATTTAAAATGTGTGCTCTAAAATGATATTTATAAATGACTATTATCATTATTATAAGCAAGGCAATAAATGGCAAAGATATGTAGAAAATAAACGTATTTAAGATACGTTCATAACGAACGTAACGTGGGAGAAAATACGTTTCTAGAAGATATGTAGAAAATAAACGTATTTAAGATACGTTCATAACAAACGTAACATGGGAGAAAATACGTTTCTAGCTAAACGTAATTGAGAATGCAGTTTAGTTCTGTGGGAACGTAATTTTTAGGAGACAGGGTTGCCGGGGGAGCTCAATGGGACCTTATTTCGGAAGAATTATGTATTGAAGTCCGTTTGAATTGTGCCACGAATTACACATGTTTGTCACTTTAAAAGATTATTTTGCAAGTCAAAAAAATTAAAATGTGTCGTAAAACTGTGAAGTAACACTTTTTGTTGTGTGAAACCGCTCAATGAACTACAACTCCCGTCTCGCACCACACACCAAGACGGCTGTCCCGTTGAAACATTTCACTTCTTTCTTTCAAAATGAGGCGGAAAGTATTAAAAGAGGTGAAAATCACTCCAAGTCTGGGCACGTTGAGAGCTGTACATACACACAAGGGGAGTTAGTCGGTTCCGTGAGAGCCAGCATGCAGGACCGGGACTCTGGGATTTGTAGTCTTTCTAGTTGCGTATCATTCATAGTCTTGTATTTCAACAGTTTTACGACAAACTGTGACTTTTTTGACACGGACATTATTTTTTAAGATTGACAAACATCATATGTGTAATTCGTGGCACAATTCAAACGGGATCGAAAGATAAGTTTTCTCTCCCCATTGACTTCAATACATAATTTTTCCGAAATAAGGTCCCATGGGTTGGAAATAGATGGGCGGGACTTCACCTCTATCTCTGACTATGTGGTTATTATGTGGTAGCACAGAGACTTAATATGAAATCATATCTAGAGAATTTCCTATTTTGTTATATGGTTTTGATGCAGCCTGCTACCTACTATCCATATATAGTCAGTTTTGCACTGGGTTTTAAAGAAAGATCACTAAAAGCCAAAACATTTCAAAGTAATCTTTGTAATACCCATGATCGCAGAGCCAGTCCTTCAATTCCGAAAACCATGCTAACCAAACTGCCCAGGTACATTCCAACTGCAGACTGAGAACACACACACACACACACACACACACACACACACACACACACACACACACAACACACACACACACACACACACACACACACACACACACACACACACACACACACACACACACACACACACACACACACACACACACACACACACACACACACACACACACACACACACGTTTATTACATTACATTAAATTTAGCTGACGCTTTTATCCAAAGCGACTTACAATAAGTACATTCGACCAGGAAGACACAACCTTGAAGAAAACAGAATCATATAAGTACATCAGGTTTCATAGAGCCAAACATTTCAAGTGCTACTCAACTGGCTTTAGGTAAGCCAGTCCTTTATTAGTATATAAGTGCTTTGTTAATAATTATATCGCTCGAAGTGGAGTCGAAAGAGATGAGTTTTCAGTCTGCGCCGGAAGATGTGCAGGCTATCTGCTGTCCTGATGTCAATGGGGAGCTCATTCCACCATCTTGGAGCCAGGACAGCAAACCCACGTGTTTTTGCTGATGGGAACTTGGGTCCCCCTCGCAGCGAGGGTGCAGCGAGTCGTTTGGCTGATGCAGAGCGTAGTGCACGTGCTGGTGTGTACGGTTTAACCATGTCCTGGATGTAGGAAGGGCCAGATCCATTCACAGCATGGTATGCAAGTACCAGTGTCTTGAAGTGGATTCTAGCAGTTACCGGAAGCCAGTGAAGGGAGCGGAGGAGCGGAGTGGTGTGGGAGAATTTAGGAAGTTGAAGACCAGACGAGCCGCTGCATTCTGGGTGAGCTGCAGAGGTCGGATGGCACATGCAGGTAGACCAGCCAGGAGGGAGTTGCAGTAGTCTAGGCGTGAGATGACGAGAGCCTGGACCAGAACCTGAGTCGCTTTCTGGGTCAGCTGGGGACGTATCCTCCTGATGTTGTAAAGCGTGTATCTGCAGCAGCGGGTTGTAGCAGCGATGTTTGCAGTGAAGGACAGGTTGTTATCTAGGGTCACACCCAGATTCCTTGCAGTCTGAGTCGGGGAAACAACAGAGGTGCCGATGTTGATTGTTAGGTCAAGAGTGGGACAATCTTTTCCCGGGAGGAAGAGCAGCTCAGTCTTGTCAAGGTTGAGCTTGAGGTGATGAGCAGACATCCACTGAGAGATGTCAGCTAGACAAGCAGAGATGCGTGCGACGACCTGGGTCTCTGAGCGGGGAAAGGACAGAATTAATTGGGTGTCGTCAGCGTAGCAGTGGTATGAAAAACCATGCGGGCTAATGACTGATCCGAGCGAGTTTGTGTACAGGGAGAAGAGGAGGGGACCAAGAACAGTATTACTTCTACTTCCAATGACAATACAAACTTGTATTTTTCTTTACCCACCACTATAAGTGCCCATTTCTTAATTTTGCAGGCCCCATACAAACCAAAAATGGCAAAGATCAGATAAGGGATGGTCAGAGAATATATAAAATGAATGACTGTCTGTCTGTGGAGAAAACAAGCACACAAACATTGAGCAACTTGTCCTGTGTAGTCATGCATTCAAGCAGCGATACTCTCTGGATTGTTGCCTTTAGTAATTTATAATGGTAACGTTTGTAATTCTTTCTAAAAATGTCAAACTCAAAGAATCCTTGAAATCTATTATATCAGAACTACATATAGTTAATATGCAGTACATGTGTTACCTTCTTATCTTGAAGGGATCTGTGCATTGTCAGACTGTTGAATGTTAACAGCAGGACACTGACAACCTGCAACAGCAGAAACACAATCCATTAAATGACTTTCTAGTAGCATCAGCTAGTGTAATATTGTCTTGAAATTACTGTAATAATGCCTGAAAATGTATTAAATGTGGGCTTAAACATGACATATGGAATTGTTCAATTGATTTGAAATAAACGACTTCATTTAAGCTTTAACATTTTACCAAATAGTTTGCTCTTATAAACCATAAGAGCCCCTGGTTTTAGTTGACACTGAACAAATGAAAACCACTTACCACATTCAAACTGATGACACAAATGAAACTCCATTTCAACCACGCGTTCACTCTCCTCATTTTGTTGCTGTTAATGGCCAATATATGTAGCCTAAAGTTCTATAAATCCACAGTATAGGCTTCACAGAGATGTAAGCTTTAGTGGTCAAGTTACCACAGCACTGTTGTTTTTGATCACAGGCTGAGAGGGGGAGGCAGGCCCTCCCCATCTAAGGGGCGGGACATCTCTAAGCGGTTGACCAATCACAACAGAGTCGGACAGCTAACCAATCAGAGCAGACTGGGATCTGGTTTCAGACAGAGGGTAACAAGAAATGCTGCAGCACAGGCAGTATGAGAAAAATAAAGACCTTTTTGAACAAAAAAGCATGGAGACATGTCCCAGTAAAGGCACAAAATATGAAACCGAACAATTAGCATAATAGGGCCCCTTTTATCTACTAAGCAGTAAAGAAAGTAATACAAATGAATCACACCTTTATCAGATGCATCATTACAACGATAATGCATCAACAACTATTGTAAAGTATGATTCTGAAATGGTCCATACTACATAATGTGTACTTATGAGTATTTTTATTTCAACTTATTTTAACAGGAAACGGACCCTCTCTTCTGAGAAACACTGTACGCTCTTACCATTCTTCCATTCCACTCACAACTCACATATCACAATAAATTAGTCTCTTTTGGGTATATGTGATCACTAATGTCTTACTTACAGTAGTCAAATGTTACGGAATGAGGTATATATGGAAAAAATACACATCAAATGCATAATATCTGTCTTTAACACAAAGGAAAATATAAGTAATGACATATTTGTTTCAAAAAGTGACATTTCCTTTCTTCCTTACCCAACATCAGCCAGCAGATGTGGATACATTTGTATCTGTACACTAGGAAGCATATTACAAATTCAGGAGATCAGGAACTGTGTATGAGTGCTGTTTCCTGCCCTCAAGTTTCAAATTGTTTTCACAATCAACTAGACAACTATTTGATGCAGTACATGATGGTAAGACATGAGACAAAATGTAAGTGCTGTAACACAAACAACTTATTATTGTAAGTGGTGTTGAACACTAAGTGGGTTAAAGTATGTGAAATATCCAGTACCAGAAAGTCATACACACAAGTGTTTACCCCTTTGTGTAATTTCAGTTCCTATCTGCAGTCTTGTAGTTTTGCTAAGAGCATAGTAAAATAGTAATCCAACATCATTTAAATTATGAGGTAAATAACCACAAAATTATAATTTAGATTTTCTTAAGAGCGCACACATGTGTTATGCTCATTTAGTAACATTTTAGTCGATTTTGTGGTGTGTCCTGAACAATTACAACATTATGGAACCACTATTAAAAATAAGAAAGCAATCAAAACAAAATGTGTATTTTGGTAAAAAGTTTGACGAGAAATGTTTCCTTTTGTTTTTAATCACAATTTTCTTTATATTTATTTTCTTTCCTTTACATTTTTTACTCTGTATTTGTAGAATACTTGTGTAAAAAGGTAAGCTACAAATACAGTCTATGGTCCTAAACCACAGTGTGCCTACGGTCCCTTTAAGAAACGTCACATGACGGTCACATGACGCGGAAGTACACCGAATTGTTTCGGCGGTGTTGTGTTTACATCAACAGCTCCTCGTTTACATACCGCGTGCAGGTTAGTGTAGTAAACAAACAGCTATCATTCATCTTGTACGATACATGTTTATGTCCGTTTTAAAGACAGGTATGTGCTCTGCTTCCTTTGTTGTAGCAGGTCACGTTACAGCTCTCAGAGGTAGGATTTGTTTGTAGGAAAATAGGGTTATTACTGTAAATTGGCTGGCTGTTTTGCATGTATAACCGAGGTTTAAGCAGAAATAAAGCATATATGTTATCTTTTTAAACATCTGACAGCTTTAATAAGGCAGGGTTATATTCATATTATTATCTGCTCCGGTCTAATGCGTTTCAGCCTTATATGTATTATATTCATTTACATGATTTTCATTACATTGTGTGTGTTTTGTATACATTTTTACTTTCTCTTCTTAATTCTACATCAATAACTAGATTATTGAAATCCTCCGAGTATGTTGCACACTTCCCTGTTTAAAATCTACACAGCTCTCCACTTTAATATTGTATTTTTTGTATATTCTGAGATGATATTTATCTTTGTTTTTTGTACGCTAAATCGTTTTTTAAGATGTTTCCTTTTTATTATAGTTCTTTTTTTGTTCTTTTTGTTTCGACTTAGTTCCTCGTACTGTGTTATGTATATACCAAATACAATTATTTGTATGTGTAACCTAATGGGCAATAAACCTGATTCTAAAAGCAACAGAAGTCAAACCAGGACTAAATAAGACAAAAATGAAAAGAAAGTAAAATTAAAGCCAATTTAAAAAGAGTTGGTCCTTAAAATATGAACATTCTCTGACTCTCTCTCAGGTCTTTTTCTCTAGTTTTTGTATACATTTGTACATTGTCTTCTAAATCCACTCATTCAAATGTATCTTAAGTACATCTCATGCACTGTAAAATAGCCTTAAGTGTATCTCTTTTGCCCTTGTCTGTAACAGCTTAATAATTGTGTTAATCTTTGTCCTTTTCAGTAACGAAATAACTGAAGACGGCACAGTTTTTGGATGAAGTGACCATGAAGCAGGACAGTGATGCTACGACCGTCCCTGCGTGCTTCATATCAAACCATGAAGGCTTTCTCGGAAGCATCAAAAACTTTATCAAAGACTTTGTGGTGACTGAGATAGACACAAGTGGGCAGCGTGTTAACACAGCCACACACACACCGGACAGTGCCTCCTCAGATGAGAACAATGAAACCGGTGCAGAATGTAAGTGGAATAATCACTCCTCACAGGACAATGATGTCGCGGCTGATTGTGGCCTCGATGTCACCATTCCTAGCCCGGGGAGTTTTGATTTAAGTGTGATTTTAGGCCAGTCGGTGAGTGAGGAGCTGGAGCAGTTTGTGTTGACTCTCAAAGAGAAGCCAACCAAGCAGGAGCTGTCCTTGGGATCCTTCACAGACAAACACCACAGAGCTAACGTCCACCGGGCCGTCCGACACCGCTTCCCCTTCCTCATGACCGTCACCATCCAGCCTGAGATCAGAGTGAGGGAAGACCCCGACTACAGAGAGCTCTCCCAGCTGGTCACCGAGGACGAGGCGGAGGACTTCTTCAGGTTCATAGACGCCAAAGTGCGAGGCTCGTCTTATACGTTCGGACCCGACGACGATAAGGACCACAGGACGGTGGTGCACCACTTCCTGAGCCGGAGGTTCGGCAAACTGGTGGAGACGAAGAGCTTCACCGACCAGGGGACGACGGCCATCTCCGTGAGGCTGAGAGAGCAAGGGAGGCCGAAGAAGAGGAGCGCAGAGGAACGGAAAGAAGAAGAAGTCTACACTGGTATGGTGTAGAATCACACTTTTACATTTTGATCATGACTTCAATGTCAGGAAATATGTTGCAAATGCCTTTTTTTGACCATTAACATTTCAGCAATCATAAAACACTGAGATAATTTCATTTCCTTTTTATGTGTTCCGTTCGTGGTGTGCACAACTTAATGTATAACAATTATTTACAAAACATGTCTCTATAAACAAACCATACCTGGAAAGGAGCAGGGAGAAGAACATAATCTTATATTAGAGCCTTGGTACGGGGGATCAGATGGTCACAGGTTCAAACCCCGCCGCAGTCAGTATGGGCAAGACACTTCACCCCAAATTGCTTTGGATAAAAGCGTCTAACAAGTAACATAATAATAATACTTTTTTTTTTAGGCGCCTTTCATGACACCCAAGGACACCGTACAATTTGTTAAAAATAAATAAAACGCTAATAGGCAACAGAACATGATAAAAACACAAACAGGAAATCATGGAGGAGTCAAGTGGACACAAATGAAACATATAATGGGGAGCACTATAGTGAGTAAGCAGATTTGAACAGGTGGGTTTTTAATTGGGATTTGAATATGGTGATTGTGTCTGACTGTCGGATGTGCGGGGGGAGGGAGTTCCAGAGTCTGGGAGCAGTGCAGCTAAAAGCCCGAGCACCCATGGTGACGAGGCGTGGGGTGGGGACGGTTAGCAGAGGAGGAGCGGAGGGAGCGAGAGGGGGTGTACTCCTGAAGAAGGTCAGCCAGATAGGGGGGGGGGGGGCAGGTTATGTAGGGCTTTGTAAGTGAGCGGTAGGTTTTTGAAGTTGATACGGGATACGGGATTGAACAGGGAGCCAGTGGAGTTGGATGAGGATGGGGGTGATGTGCTCGGAGGCCTTGGTGCCGCTGATGATCCGGGCTGCGGAGTTCTGTATGATTTGTAGTTTATTGATGAGCTTGGTGGGTATGCCTGAGAGGATGGCGTTACAGTAGTCGATGCGGGACGTGACAAATGCATTGACCAGGACTTCATGTAATGTAAAATAAGAGAAACACAACAAAATACTTAGTTCCCACTTGACAGTTAACGGAAAGAAACAAAACATCACATGTAGAATCAGAAAACACGCATTTAATCTGCAATGTTGGCCTTCTTGTTTAAAAAAAGCACTCCAGCAGTATTATACTATGTCATATCAAGTGGCATTTTGTTGATGTTTGTGAATCAACAATAAATGGCTAATGGCTAATAAAAGAAAAACAAGTACAGTACAAATAGGAATTTGTTTCTATTACAGGAGTCAGTTGACCCTCACAAGATGACTCACACAGCAACTGATATCTTAAAATAGCTTTTGGTCAAATATGGTCACACCGAATGAAGGTCCAGTCAAACAATGTACTAAGTCAGTGTTTTTCATAGTACAAATAACAAAAAACACTTGCAATTGAAATGAAAACATCCTTGTTTTGTGTGTGTGTGTGTGTGTGTGTGTCCTCTCTTTCAGGGTTCACTCTGCGAAAGGAGAACCTGGAGACTCTGGAGGCGATCAGCTACATGGCAGCGTCTCTCGGGGTCCTCCCGTCAGACTTCACCTACGCTGGGATCAAAGACAAGAGAGCCATCACCTTCCAGTCCATGGTGGTCAAGAAGGTCTCAACTCAGAGGTACAGCTGCGATTCTGTGAGGGATTTGTTTGGTTTGGGAATCATATTAACCTATTTTAAAGTTGGGTACACAACAAGCTACCACCATTTTTACTCAATCAATCTTTAAATAGCACAAAAGGGGACATTAAGTGCTTCAAACACCAACTCCCCTCGCAATCCACATTACTAGATTCACTTAACACCTATTTTAAAATCTGAACAGCTCTCCACTTCCAAACTTTAATATTCTGTATTTTTTAAATTATTGTTGCTTTACTTAGTTTATTATATATTTATTCAATATTTATCTTTATTTTTGTTATGTTAAATCGTTTTTTTGAGATGTTTCCTTTTTATGTAGTTCTGTTTTTGCTTTGTAATTTTTTTAGCAACAGTATTGTAGGAGCCATGATCAATATTGATTGGTTGGCTTGGGTCACATGGGTATGGGTGGCACTCATTATAATCCTGTTCACCTGTGTGAGGTGTGGGTGTGTGGAAGAGAGGGTGACACGGGGCCGTTGTACTTTTTTGTTGACCGCAAGATTACAATTACTTTGATTATAACAGTGTATGTCTGAGAACCAAGTTTTTTCTTTAAACTACCATACTACGAAACAGAGCTTCAGATTTCAGCGAGTACTTCTTTAGCGTGTCATACAACATCAAACAGGCCCGGCCTCAGCCTCTCAGCGACTTAGTTTGTTTCCTGCTGTCGCTACAAGTATATATAGTATTCCCTCACACTGTGTTTATGTGCTTACCAAATGATTTGTATGTGTTAACCTACTTGGCAATAAACCTGATTCTGATTCAACTAAAAGTCAACACAGGACTAAATGAAGCAAACTGTCAAATAAAAAAAAGTGTCTTGAGTTGGCCCATGAACAATCTTCTTAGACACTTCGAAGCCTCTCAATGAATATCATAAATCCACTCCTTTTTCCCCCGATGTTATTTCCCACCAGGTTGAAGGAGAAGACGGCAGAGTTTGAGAGGAGGGGGATGTGTGTGACCCAGATCCGCTCCGTCAGCGAGCCGCTCAGACTGGGGCGGCTGCAGGGGAACCACTTCGACCTGGTGGTGCGCGACCTGAGGCCCCACGGTGACACACACTCCTCTGCTGCAGACACACACACTCGCCTGGCTGCGCTGGTAAAGGAGGCTGTGGAGAACGTAAAGGTGGCGAACCATTTTTTGTATTGTTTATGTTTTTTCGTTGGTTAGTTTAGTTTACATGGTCGACCTATCCTATTTTCAGGCTCAGTAGGCACCGCAGACACACTGTTCATTTTTTTTAATGTGATTTGTGGAAAAAGTACAAGAAAATATAAAACATTACCAACTTTACCCTTAAACGGCTGAGACCTGAGGCCTGTACTGCGAATCCAGTTCAACAGACCCTGGATATGTTTGAGTTACCCGGCTTACCTAATCCAAAATAAATGCGCTCTCGCTAAACGGTCCTACGACGCTGGTTATCAACTCGGTAACTCAAGCCAGGGTTTCTCTATCCGGCTGAGTGCGCGTTCACATGGAAGGGGCGGGGTTAGCAACATTTGAATACAGCTGGTAAAAAAAAAGTGTTTGAATGCGTACATTAACAGGTTTATGATATCACTGCCCCGTCCAAGACACGAGTGGATCTGACTTTAAATACATTTGACTCGAGTGTTTCGTCAACTTAATGTGTTGCTTAAAATACTACTTCTGCATACAGTATGTGACACTGTGAGTGTTGCACCGCCAGATACGGCTCAGCTGACTCAGATAAGGAAATATGATACATTATGATGTGATATGAAAGGTAATGGGACACATTGACGTCTGCACTCACAGTGCCGCGGACTGTAGGCAACGTAATGTTACTTTGATCCGGTTACTTATGTTGTGGCAGATATTTAAGTAAGCTTTCTTAACGCTAATGTTATAATAGTCAGATTGCTCTGAAGATGGGAGGTGATATTCTATTAATGTTCACGTTCACACAGTCGGTGATTTTTGCCGGCCGTCTTTCCTACGACGGCAGCTTTTCTGTATTTCCTTTCTCCTGTAATATGACTTGATCGCTTTAAACTCCGCACACTGAGCTCTGATTGGTCAGCAGGCAGTGCTTTCACTGAGTTGAGCTCTTAGCCTGCAACCTAACCTGGTCCCGACCAGGTTAGCCGCTAAGCATAAGTTACCATGGAGATCTAGCCTGCTAAAAAGAGAACCAGCTTCGTAGGACCGGAAACCCAGACTTTTCCCTGAAGTTAGCTCGTGAAGCGAAAATCCGGCTTCGTAGTACAGGCCTGTGTTGTTTCTGTATCGAAGTCAAAGTCAACTTTATTGTCAATCTTTCAGTTTGTGTTTTACAGACAGAGAGATCGAAATACCGTTTCCCACAATCCCGAATACAAATATGTATACAAATATGTATATCCTATATATACACAATCAACAGACACATTTATACATATGCAAACATTAAAACGTAAATAAAAGCACAACAATCAATATATACAAAATAACAGTCACTTCAATATCTTTGGGATCACTCCTGCTATTCAGTAATACTTTAATTATCCGAACGATTTTTTTTAAATAACTTCAATTAATATATGTAGAGCACTTTTTCTTCATTTACTTCAAACCATTCAAGTTCGAGTGAAATTAATCGGAGCTCAGAGTAGTGTCCTGCCTTTCCTGTTCCCAAGTTGTGTGTTAACGTATAATGTTTCTCTTGGCAGGCCAGAGGTTTTGTCAACTACTACGGCCCGCAGAGGTTTGGCAGCGTGAAGAGCGTCCAGTCTGACCGGGTAGGGCTGGCTCTACTCAAAGAAGACATGGTAAGTGATGCAGAGCATTATGATGTCCACACCTGATGTTATAAGCTATCATGCTGTAAAATGAAGGGTATCAGAAAGCCTGAAACATTTCCAGAAGAAAGTGTGAGATCATTCACATTATTGCCCTGTCAGTTAATCTGAAGTGTGTGTGTGTGTGTGTGTGTGTGTGTGTGTGTGTGTGTGTGTGTGTGTGTGTGTGTGTGTGTGTGTGTGTGTGTGTGTGTGTGTGTGTGTGTGTGTGTGTGTGTGTGTGTGTTGTGTGTGTGTGTGTGTGTGTGTGTGTGTGTGTGTGGTGTGTGTGTGGTGTGTGTGTGTGTGTGTGTGTGTGTGTGTGTGTGTGTGTGTGTGTGTGTGTGTGTGTGTGTGTGTGTGTGTGTGTGTGTGTGTGTGTGTGTGTGTCAGGTGAGTGCTGTGCGTCTCTTCTTCACTCCAGAAGACCTCAGTGATCCAGTGAACAACGCCAAGAGACACTTCATTCAAACAGGTGAGAGCTAAGACAATACTGGGTTTCATTTTTTGCAAACAATGTAAAAAGATAGTCATTTGCTGTCATCCATCTTTTTTTGAGAACAACTAACGAATGACCTTTTTAGGAATTCCACATACTTTAACTGTTTCCCTTTCTTTTGTCTTCCCTGCTTCTCCCTGCCAGATAACGCTAAGGAGTCTTTGGCGCTGATGCCGCTGTCGAAGGCCAGGGAGCGGCTGATGCTCCGGGCCATGAACCGCTACGGGACTGGGCCGGATGGATGTACCCAAGGCTGGCTGAGCCTGCCCCACAGCATGAGGGTGTTCTACCCCCACGCCTACTGCAGCAGGTCAGAGCCCACAGCACACTGTTAGCTCCACTGCACACACTGAGAGGCATTTAAAGAAAAATCCCCAAACAATTTGTTTTCATCAAAAACAAATTAAGTATTTTACTGGTAACTGTATTCTGTGTGATATCAATGTTCTGTGACATTTCTATGTGAAGCACTTTGGACTGCACTTGTTTTATAAAAGGTGCTATACAAATAAAGATTATTATTATATTATTATTATCTAATAAATATTCAGTTTGCTGCAAAAACAAATTATATATTTTTAATTGTGAGACTGTATTTTGTATCAAGGGAGCTGGAAAATGACGTGTCCAAGCATAAAACACAATATAAACGCATATTCTTGTATATAAATACACTGTTTTTATTGTTAAACACAATATTTTATATGAAAATATGACATCATCATAGACAAAAATAATGTATAGTGAATTATTTTCCTTTGTTTGACTTTACACAAATTGATTAAGGAGATGTCATTACTGTTTACCATTTGACTGTACAGCAGACTGAATATGTGGATGCTTAGAGTTTTGAAGGGGCTGGAAATACCTTTTTGGAGATAATCTGTTTAGGGAAATTGAAGCCAGCTACCAGTGCTTTAATTGTTAAATAGTGATGATTGTTGTGATCTATCTGTTTCCCAGAGTGTGGAACGAGGCGGTGGCTCACAGGCTGAGCACTCTGGGCCACAGAGCCCGGAGAGGAGACCTGGTGTGGCTGCAGGAGGACTCCGCTGAGAGCAGCCTGCCTCAGGTAACAGAGGGTTATAGGGTGGTAACACATGTTGAATAAGGATAAAGAGTATTGAATATGCAGGGTGTAATGCAGCCATATTTTTTTACTAATGGAGCAAACACTGCTTTCAGCTGGACTAAGTACAGTATGTGACGACACAAGCCTGACTTAAACCTTAGATATACAGTATATCAAAGGCAAATCAAACTGCTCAAATGTCAGTATTCAAATGAGTATCTGTGCTTGTTTATTAAAGGGGAACTATGCCCATTTCCAAAATATATATGTTACTTCTAAGACAGTCAAAATATTAAATAAATGTCAAGCTTGAATTTGTAAGGCTTCATAGACAGTGAATGGGAAATATGTTTTAGATGACAGTGAGGGCACCGTTTTCTAGAAAGTGTACCTATAGAGAACCGCAGTGACGCGTGCTAAAAGTAAACTCCTTCCGGTTCCTTCGTCAAAAAAGCAATGCAATTTCTCCATAGGATTTTGGAAAATAGCTGGAAATAAGGTCTGTGGTTGAAACACATTTAAGAGACGGATCACGTTTTGTTCAGCCGGATAATCTCCACATGTCTATCCTACTTTTATAATTGTCTAATCATAAATCTAGTCGCCAGAAGCTAAATGCTAACGTTATGCTGTAAAGGAAGTACAGCAGGGTCGCTGCGTCAACGTCACACCAACTTAAGATCCATATTCAAACATACAGATTGTAAATGGTTCAAGTTGAAGTGTTTGTTTGAACAGTTTGCAGGAGGCAGGGACTTGCTTTCAAGCAGAACACGGGGGAAAACAAACTTAGTGGGAGTGTTTACGTGTTCGGCGTAATGACGTACAACGGCCTGGACAACTTCTGTAGTCCTATTCAGCCACTTGTTAACAACCATCGTTTTTCAGACACGTAAACTCTTCAGAAATCACCAGCGGGGTCACTGCTGATGGATTTAATGTCTTAGAACAAAACGTGATCCGTCTCTTCAATGTGTCTCAACCACAGACCTTATTTCCAGCTATCCCTATGGAGAAATTGCATTGCGTTTTGGCGAAGGAACTGGAAGTGGTAAAATGCTAACTTACTTCCGGGTTTTAGGACGCGTCACTGTGGCACTCTATTAATTGTAGGAACTCTTAATGTTAGGACATCTTATCAAGTTTTGCAAAAGCCATGTCCGTGCTTTTAAACTTTCCTTTTTAACTTTTGCAGATCCATGTGGTGACGGACCAAGAGGAGCAAGAAGAAGTGTACACATTGGGACATGTATGTGCTTTTGGGAAATACTTTTACATGAATTGCTCCTTTTTCTACTTTTCTCGCAACTTTTGCTGTTTAGGTTTCAAGGCTTTATTGTCATTTGCAAATTAGCTACAGTGTAGATATGGCAATGAAAAACGTACAGGTCACAGGCTCCTCCAACAGTTTAACATATAGGACATAGAACAAATAAGATAAGATAAGATTGAAAAGCAGGACAGCACAGATTCACACAGATTAATAAAAATTAAGGATAAAATCAAAGATAACGATTTTATATAACTATAAAATACGAAATGAATTAAAATGAACATACATATTTGGTCATGTGTACATATTATTTACATGTGTGTGTGAAAACAGTGTGTATTTTATGTCCATTAATATAGAATAAAATAGTGCAAGACAATGTTTTGAGATGTAAAGAAGTAAATACAAATAAAATATTATTATTATTATTATCCTCTCAGGTGTTGATGCCGATGCCTGGAAACACAGTGAAGTATCCAGAAAACGCCATGGGGGCCTGGTATCAGGAGAGACTGTCCCGAGACGGGCTGGACGGCTGTCGCTTCAGAGTCAGCAACCTCAAACTAAACCTGCCCGGCTGCCACCGCCCCCTGCTGGCCTCGCCACGCAACCTCAGCTACCAGCTCCAGAGAGCGGCCTGTGGGGAGGCGGGTGAGGAGGAAACGACAGGGAACAGCAGTAGAAACAGTGACCGGCAGATCAACGGCACTACGGCAGAGGGGAAGCTAACTCTCACTTTAAACTTCGACCTGGACTCCTCCTGCTACGCCACCATCTGCCTCAGAGAGATCATGAAGTGTGACCCCTAGAGGTCACTTGTATTTCTACACATTTGCAGAAGTTTTTTTTTTTTTTTTTTTTTGTAAACCCTCATTGTGATACGTTATTAGTAGCCTTATTTCTTTCGTTGTTAAGGTAACACATACGTCTGTGTTTATAAAAAGAAAAAAATGCATAATGTGCAATTGATAAAACACATGAACAACTATAAATGTAAAACCGTGTTAACCGTATTTGTGTTTTGTGCCATGAATAAAACTTTTAGAGAAAAAAATAGTTTACTTTTTTTCCATAACTTTTTTCCACGCTTTTATTTTCAAATGTTAAAGAGCCCCTATTATGTTTTTTTTTTAGACTTTTCCCTTTCCTGTACTGTGTTATAGGTTTGTGTGCATGTAAATGGTCTGCAAAGGCTAAAATCCCTGTGTTTCCTTCTATTGGCTAGCGCTCTGACACATTTCAAGTGATAGGCTAAGGGGCGGGACATCATTAAGTGACCAATCACAAAAGAGCCGGCCAGCTAACCAATCTGAGCAGACTGGGCTCTGGTTTCAGACAGAGGGTGAAAAGAGGTGCTGCAGCACAGGCAGTATGAGAAAAATAAAGAGCTTTTAGAAATAAATGTGTGCTTGTGATTAGTGAAGAGTAGTGTACTGGTCACTAATCACCACTAGATGGAGACAACACACAGCAATATTCGGTCGTATAACGGGGGCTCCTACTCTTCTCAATGTAATGTAAATGGAGAGTTTCAACATTTTTGTTGAAGTTTGAATGTTTAATGAGTTGTTATCAGAGTGAAAACAGCACCTGCACCACATGAGAGAAACGCTGATGATGTTAATGAGTATATCACGCCACTAATCGGGCTAAATCCAGTGTGTCCGTATCCACTCACAGGTAAAAAATGATCCGTACACCAGCAGGAGAGGCATTCCTGAAGTAATATAAAAAATAATGAAGCATTAAACTCTTGTATAATCACGGTGCTGAGGGGCAGCATTCAATCTGTTTTAGTTGATCCGGATCTGCCTCCTGTGACTAATTTATGCAATTTGTATGAGAATGTTTAAAGACAGCAGCATATTAAATCTCCCTCATGAATAACTCACATTGGTTATACCTGCAGGGTGTTTTTTTTACTGTAAGCAATGTAAAAAGTGACTTTATGGATGTTTTAGTTTGAGGTGGGTTCTGACATGCAGTCTGTCATTAACCCACAGCGCTGGGTGATAAACTGCCTGCCAGTAAACTAACCCTCTGAGCCAAGGAGACGCATTAGCAGTAATGAGTTTCTTAACTGTTTCAGGAGTTGAGTTACAAACCGAAATACTTTATCAACCAGAAAAAAAGATTGTATGTATTTGGAGTTTCTTGCCTTGGGAGTCAAACTAAATCTTGACAGATCGACCAATACCTCCTTGTGTTTCTTTCATTCCTAATAATTGTGATTTATTGTTTTAAAAGATCTCACGCATTGATATTAAATGAGAGTTTATAGAAGTTGTGTGCGAGGTTAAATGCATCTCCCAGGAGGCATTAAGGCTGCATATTTAAGTGTGAAACTCCTTGACCCCTCAACAGTCCCCACACTTTTAACCTTGCTTGCAGATGTTGGTCTTAAACAGGACGTTTCCAACCAGTGATCACAGAAAATAGAAAAGAAAATAGATTTGTATTGCTTCCAAATGTAGCTTTAGTATATACTTTACTGGCACAATTTGCAAAGTGATGGTGGTGTGGATAAGGCCCAGTAGGCTACAGTTGCAGTTGAAAAGTATAATTGGCCTGATTCTACATTACGCTAAATCGCTACGCTATAATTGTTCTACGCTGACAGAAATGGGCGAGTGACGTCTCTTCATCCTCGGGCTAATCCTGTTCCAGCTTGCTATAGATAAATGTTGACCCACTTCAACAGCAAAGATGACAACTTTACTACTCGTCTCATTGAGAAAGGCAGAGAAAAGTTTTGAGACAAGGAAGTCAAGGGTTATGAACGACGATTACCATTGACGTACAGTGATAGGCCTATATATTACTAGAAAGGAAAGTGGAAGGAAAGGGTTATGAAGGACACAGAGCAGTATGGCTTTCTATGGCCAAGTTTTTTCTTTGGACCAATTAAACATCCTTGCTTTGAGTCCAGTTACAACAATTGTGGATATTTCTGCTGAGAGATTTCTGGAATTGCGTTTGTTTTTGAAATCTCACTGGTTCTGTAGAGGTTGAGTTTAGTTTGAAGTGTTACATAGTGATGTCACTATGTCAGGAAGTAAACAAAGGAGTCGATTGGAGGTGTTTCAAGCAGGGGGGAACTTAGCCTTTGCAGACCAATGACCATTGACATGCACAAAAACCTTTCTAACACACTACAAGGAAGGAAGATCCCCCAAAAGCATAATAGAGCCTCATTAAGGGTTATAGTATTTATCATTGTGCTTTACATGTGCATTTTAGGCCTATATTACACCTTCTACAGTTGTGTTGTATACATATCGGTGATCAACCCTGTGAACAGATGACCAATGGACTTCTGAATCTCCCAGTAGGTGGAGCAGGCCTATTTTAACCCATATAATTGAGCCTGATAACCTCTGATAACGCCAATCCATTGGGTTGATAACACCTGGAGAGGGTGGAAAACGTAATGGGCTATCAAGACAAAATTACAAATTGAAACCAAGTTTTTAGGGGCTTTAAGTGGAAGAGAAAGGGACAAGTAAAGTAAGTAAAGAAAGAGTTCTGCAGTATGTTCTGGTTTAATCAGCCTATGTGTAAGAGGTTCACACACACTCAGAAACAGCTCATGATAAGACATATAAACATTCCAGCAACCTTTGACCCTGCTCGAGCTGTCTTTCCTCCAGTCAGTTGATTGGCAAGTGGTTCCCTGTGTTTTTACTAGAGCAGACGCTGATACGGGACTGTGCATGTGGGAATTTTGAAAATGTTTGCGTGCATGTGTTTCTGAACTTGTCTGTGCCTGTGAAAGAGAAAGCAAGTGTTTTTTTCTGGGACCCCTGTTGCTGCAATCCAGAAGTGACTTCCTGGATTCACATCATGGCTGAGTACAGTGGAAGCATAACTCAAACTGCATCTTGACTAATCTCAGTATACGAAAACTAATCCCCCCAATGATTTTACAGTATGTTTCTTTTGACTTTTAAGCCGCCACTTTTATGGGAATATCCTCGGTAAGACTTTAGGATTTACAGAGTTTTCTTTAAAGCTCCTATTCTACATTGCGGCCATTTAATCAAGTGATTTATATTCCTGATGCACTTAAGTGACATTCTTGGGGTTTGTGCACGAAGGCTCTTGGATTTGATTCTGGTGTTTTGATTGCGAGGATTGAAGCTAACAAGGAGCGCACTTGTTGGGAAGAAAAGTCAAAACCAGATGATGTGGAAATGACTTTACCATGTGAAATTCACATTACATACGCAGTTGCTATTAGTGTGAGCGTTCTCATATTCTACCCTATAGACAAACCCATGACCACATTTGCCTGGATGTGCATTTATGTTATTTATCATGGTTTTATTCAACAGTAAAACCATTGGACATCAGTGCTGCCTAGGCTGATCTGTCACCCATTTAGAGTTCTCTAGGCAGTGTCCCACATGTGAGAGGCCTGCATGTGGAAAATACACTGACCCGATAACTGCAGCTGAGCTATTGACAAGCGGAAAGGCAGAAAAACATGATTGTGTTAAATGAGATTGATTCATGTGAAAAGTAATGCTGAAGCACTATGCTCCATAGTGCTTCAGCATTACTTTTCACATGAATCAATCTCAATGGATGGAGAAGTGGGATCCAGGATGTCAAGAGATATAAAGTCATTTAGATTTAACCCAATCAGGAACAGAAGTATTAAAAAGAAAAATATCCGTTTTGTAAAGCAGAATAACATATTCTATATCTAGATTGGGTTATTGGTCAGCTGTTTAACTTTTTAAAGCCTTATGTTCAGCATATTGGCCGTCGCCATCTTGTTTTTTGGCAGTTGCGATCTTTTGTTTTGAACAATTAGATGCCTGAAATAAGGTCCGTTGTTAACATAAGCTTAAAGGTAGGGTAGGTAAGAATGGAGAAACCAGCTCGAGTGCGCTAGAATTTGAAAGTACACAACCGAAATAAATCTGCCCCTTCCTTCAGACTTCCTTACAGAGCCCCTCCTCCAACACACACGAACGCGCACATGACCAATGAGGGCACGAGATAAATTTGTGCACGAGATGGAAGGCTGACAGGCAGGTAGGCCATCCAGTTATCTGCCGCGGTGGACTTAAATATTACAACAATTGACTTAAATGAGCTGAAAACACATTGTGAGATGGTTTAAGTTTTAGGATGATGGTGAAAAAAGAAAACATGTTCAATCAGCTTCCCTAGAAAAAGGTCAGGGTTAGGGTTTCGAAACCAACACAAAACATGCACCAAAGCATGATACCCTTAATGTTGTGTTTTACAAGATTATTCCTAACATTAGCATTACAAGGTTGCAACTAGGGTGAAAAGTTACTGATGAACCCAAATGCTGGTGAATGGGATATCTGGTAGCGAATGAAGCACAGATCTAAAACAGCTCTTTCCTATAATAAAATAAATAAAGAGTCGTAAAACGTCTGGCTGTTAAAAAATAAAAAGTGGCTGTTGACTTTTGGATTGGACCACTCACTGTGTCCACTCAGTGGAAAAGCTTAATTTCCTGCCCCGTTAGTGACCCAACGAACAACCCGACTTTAACACACTCAGGCATACCACCAATCGGGGTAAACTGCTTGCACATGAGCCATTAATGGGTTACTCACCACAACTGGGATTTTGTTCTCACACTGTAAAAGTTAAGAAAGAAAAAAAGTGTTAAACCTCTGCCTGGGTACAGTGAGTGCTCTGTGCCAGAGTGGAGGAATCTGTTGACTGGCTGCAAAGCACAGGGAGATGAGGGAAAGCTCATTATTTTTAATGGCACTGGTAGAGAGGGAGGAAGAGAGAAAGTGAGATAAACGGACCACAGTACTGACTGCAACACCTGAGGGCTTTTTTATTTATTTGTTCAAAATCTGATTTAATTTAGTGATCATTCGGAAATAAACCTGGCCACTAAGGCTGAGTCTAAATGTATGCAAGAATACAAAATAAGTTTACCATCACTTATTTTAATTTCCTTTTTTTATCAGAAGCAGAATTGTTTTTATTACTAAGTATTAGGGGTGTAACGGTTCACAAACATTTCGGTTCGGTACGTACCTCGGTTTTTTGGTCACGGTTCGGTTCGGTACGTTTTCGGTACAGCAGCATTTTTTTTCACAAAACAAAACATATATATATATATTTGTATTATTATTATTAAACTGTGAATAATGTATTCACTCAAATAAATACAAAATATAATAAAATAAACATTAAGGTGCAGCATTTCGATGAACTGAAATAATCTGTATTTGAACTTTACTGTACTAGTACTCACAAAATATAAACTATTAGTTTTGGGTTTTTAATTATTATTAAACTGTGAATATTCACTCAAATAAATACAAAATATAATAAAATGAACATTAAGGTGCAGCATTTCGATAAACTGAAATAATCTGTATTTGAACTGTAGCCTACTGTACTAGCACCTAAGCAGCCAGTTTGACATTAGGACTTGCTTGTCATTGTATTTTCATGTTTTTTTAAATAAAAATTAACTTGTCCACATTGCTTGCCGAAAGGGCAGATCTGCTGGCACTAACAATGTCTCCTGATGTGGAGAAAACCCTCTCGCTAGGGACAGAGGTAGCCGATACAGCCAGGCATAGGCGGCGCGTGAGACTCAGGTTTGGGAAGGCTAAATCACTTTTTTTTTACCTGACGCTGCCCGCCTCCGGCGTCTATAGAAAAGAGATCAACTCAGTGAAAGCACCGCCTGCTGACCGATCAGAGCTCAGTGTGCGGAGTTTAAATCTATCAAGTCATATTACAGGATAAAGGAAATACAGTTTAAACTGCCGTATGCAGAGAAGACGCCGACGTGTCGCACTTTATCATTCATATCACACTGATATCACATCATCAATCAGATCATCTATCTCACATCGATATCACAATATCTCCTTATCTGAGTCAGCTGAGCCGTATCTGGCCGTGCAACACTTAGTTACAGTGTCACAGACTGTATGCAGATGTATTATTTTAAGCAACACATTAAGTTGACGAAACACTCAACTCAAATGTAATTAAAGTCAGATCCCCTCGTGTTTTAGATGGGGCAGTATCATAAAACTGTTGTACGCTTTCAAACACTCTGTAGTTTATTTATTTTTTAACGAGTTGTTCTGTATTCACCTTGCAGCAACTCTGTGGCTTGTATCCTGGATTATATGTTTAAGTCATGGATGTCTAAAGTTCATATTTGTCTAATATTAGTTTACTTTTCATTAATGAAGTATGACGCTGCGCTGTCAGTACACTTGTCCCTGTTTGTGATTGGTCAAATGTTGCTAACCCCGCCCCTTTAACGTGAACGCGCTCTCAGCTGGAGAGAGAATCCCTGGCTTGATTTACCGAGTTGATAACCAGCGTTGTAGGACCGCTTAGCGAGATCTCGTTTGTTAGGGTTAGTTAAGATTACTCAAACATATCCAGGGTCTGTTGAACTGGCTTCGTAGCACAGGGCACAGGTGGCTAGCAGCGCTAATGTCAAAGACACAAACATTATACATTATATTTTTATTTTACCAGGATGCAGTGACACAAATATTTGGGAAAGCTTAGCCTTCCCAAGCCTACAGCACCCGCCGCCCCTGCAGCCAGGTAGCGCTTTGCTAACATGGCAACATAAGGATATTTGGTGTTTGTAATAGCTTTGGCTCGGTCTGATCTTTCTGCGAGTGGTGGAGGCTTAAATGCTAGTGGGAGTTGGGTTTGCACTTCAGTCTTTTTTCTTTTGCTACCGGTGATATTCACGTTCGGGTGATGCCTTTTCAAGAGTGTGCAAGTTTGATGTATTGCCAGCCGCGTAACCAATTTTAGTTGAACAATGCCGACAAACAGCTTTGGTTCGGTCAACCTGTCTTTGTCCTTCATCCTTGTACGTAACTGCGAAACCAAAATGTTCCCAAACCGGAGACTTCAATGATGCTGGAGGATTTTCGAGCTCAACTTTATCTGCGTTCGCCATTAATTTTTGACAGTTCCTCAAATTACTGACTACATTTGAACGCATCCCTCTGACCAGCTCTCATAGTATGCCTCTCATCCAATGAAATGACTTGCTCGCTCTATGACGCGTTGAACCCAATGTGAGCAAATTACTCTGAATGCTGCGACGCAGCACCTGAGATTACTTCCAAAAAGTTATTCACGTTCTCAATTTTTTTACGTTTAACGTTATATTCGTTTGGTACACTTCGGTACACACCTGTACCGAACCGAAGGGCCCGTACCGAATAATTTCGGTACGGGTACGTGTACCGTTACACCCCTACTAAGTATGTTTCACACATTAGAGGAATTTGCTTTGGTGTAAACGGTGCATTCAAAGAAAGAAGAATATGTTGTTTTAAAAAAAAAAAACAGAGCAAGAAATAGTGCTATTGTCTTCGTTTCCCCCCTTACTTTGGTGTTCGCAGTCAAATTTGACCGGTCCTGTTTTAACTGCTATTACATTAACACAAAAACCATTAATCATCACCAAATTTCATTTAACACCCTTTCAAACTGTAAATATTGTATCAGACTACTGGTATACATGAAAAACTGCAATAAATATACAAATAGACACTGAACATGTATTGCGTGTGCCAGGTGTGATCCATGTGGGGGGATGGGCACATAAGAGTGGGAAATGGGTCAAATTACATTACATTACATTACATTACATTGCATTTAGCTGACGCTTTTATCCAAAGCGACTTACAATAAGTGCGTTCGTCCAACAAAATACAACTTGAAGAAAACAGAATCATATAAGTACATCAGGTTTCATAGAGCAAAAACATTTCAAGTGCTACTCAACTGGCTTTAGAAAAGCCAGTCCTTTATTAGTATAAAAGTGCTTCGTTAATAGTTCTATCGCTCGAAGTGGAGTCGAAAGAGATGAGTTTTCAGTTTGTGCCGGAAGATGTGCAAGCTATCTGCCGTCCTGATGTCAATGGGGAGCTCATTCCACCATCCTGGAGCCAGGACAGCAAACCCACGTGTTTTCGCCATTGGGAACTTGGGTCCCCCTCGCAGCGAGGGCGCAGCGAGTCGTTTGGCTGATGCAGAGCGTAGTGCACGCGCTGGGGTGTACGGTTTAACCATGTCCTGGATGTACGAAGGGCCAGATCCATTCGCAGCATGGTAAGCAAGTACCAGTGTCTTGAAGTGGATTCTAGCAGTTACCGGAAGCCAGTGAAGGGAGCGGAGGAGCGGAGTGGTGTGGGAGAATTTAGGAAGGTTGAAGACCAGACGAGCCGCTGCATTCTGGATGAGCTGCAGAGGTCGGATGGCACATGCAGGTAGACCAGCCAGGAGGGAGTTGCAGTAGTAAATTGTTCTGTGTGGTGTGTGTGTGTGTGTGTGTGTGTGTGTGTGTGTGTGTGTGTGTGTGTGTGTGTGTGTGTGTGTGTGTGTGTGTGTGTGTGTGTGTGTGTGTGTGTGTGTGTGTGTGTGTGTGTGTGTGTTTGATCTGATCCAGATGGTTACTAATTCCTTTTCTTTATGGCGGTCAGTTTTGACCAGGAACACCATGGGTGTTACAAAGTTGACTAAATCATCCAAAATTCAATGAAAGTGGTGATCAGCAATTTCATATGTTCAAATGTCTACTGTGAAGGATATCATGAAGCCTTAATGCAATCGAATGTAAAACAAAAAAGTTATGATTGATGAAAGTAGTAAATTGGTCAGATTTGATCCGAAGACAACAGGAGGGTTAAAAAGAAGAAAAAAAACGATTTGAAAGATTATTGTAATAAATACAAAATAAATACACAAAATAGTTTATGAAAACTCATGCATGATATGTTAGATACAATAGTGTGACGCCCTGTTAATAAAAGGACCACAAAGCAGAGACTGATTCAGGTAAAGTTTTCAAGGTGTTTATTGAAAAAGGCAGGCAGCTAGGAAGCAGAGATTTGTCCAAGGAAACCACTAGAGTTCGCACAAAACACTGGAGATCTGGGAATCAAGGCTCTAGGCTGCAGACCAGCACTCTGGTTCATCCAAATACATGGAATCATCTGGAAGAGAAGTGGAGTGAGGACTGGGCTTTTATGGAGCAGGTTGATGAGGTGATTGGGAACAGGTGTGCCTCGTCTGCAGCCAGGAGAGTGCAGGCCAGCCACGTCCCCTGCCACACACAAGAAGGGTTAGGTAAGGGTTTTTCAGTGCAGACTTTATTCCTTTATATATATTTGTTCAATGTCTACGTATTTTTGGTGACATGTAGGCTCCACACACTTTAGGAAACATATTGCTTGCCGTGCTACATCCTTTCATTGCCATCAACCTTTCTCCTTTCCATCAATCAGTGTCTCAGTGACTGTAGTCCTGTAATTACCTTGTTGACTAAATCCCAGCTGTGTGTGTGTGTGTGTGTGTGTGTGTGTGTGTGTGTGTGTGTGTGTGTGTGTGTGTGTGTGTGTGTGTGTGTGTGTGTGTGTGTGTGTGTGTGTGTGTGTGTGTGTGTGTGTGTGTGGTGTGTGTGTGTGTGTGTGTGTGTGTGTGTGTGTTGTGTGTGTGTGTGTGTGCATTTGCAAAACATGTCCCTGTGTGAGTGTGTGTTCATGGACGGACAGGAATGAAAATGGGAGGCCGGCCACTTTGGAGCAGCTGCACCGGTGCGCCTGTCGGGTTCAGAGCCCGAGGAGGAGAGGGAGAGCTGTCCTCACGGTGATTGATGGAGCCGCTTCTTGTCCTGCTAGAGGTTATTTAGGAGCTCTGAGGGACCATCGTTAGTTCCTGATGCTCTTAAATATTCCCAATCCTCCCTACCCCCTCTTCATCTTTTTTTTTTACTTTCTTCACCCTGGCCCCCTAACTCTGCCTCTTGCTTTACAAAGGAATGACAGAAATTGTTTACATATGGCCGGCTGATATCGCGATACACCAAATTATCTGCACAGTATCTCACATCCAGCCATGCTTAGACCATTAGATAATATGTTGAGGAAAGCAAAAGCACTGTTTATCAGAAATGTAACCTAACTGAGTCATTATAGTATGCTAAAACTGGATATGGCACATACTTACAGTAATGCTGTTATTCTCTCTGTGTGTCTATACAAACAGTCATGCATCAGCCCTAGCCACATATATCTAGATTTTATTTGTCCACTCCCTTTCTTTTACCCCAATTTGTATCTCTGGTTGACTTCTTTCACTTTGTTTCTCACCCTACTTTTGTTCATATCTCCCTCTTATCGACAATGTTATATATAGCTTAAAACAAATAGTAAGCTCTCACCATCAATTACATCAGAATAGTTTTTCTTTTTTATACACAGCAATATTCAAATGTACCTTACAAGAAGTAAAACAAGTTTTTGTACCCAATAATCCACACATTTATACCTATTCGCTAATTTCTGCTGCATGGTTAAGCTTGATTCAACCACCAGCTTTTTGAACCCCTTCAGTCTGGTTTTCGTCCCCACCACAGCACAGAAACGGCCCTCATCAAAGTCCTCAATGACCTCCTCACCTCTGCTGACACCGGTTCCCTCAACATCCTCATCCTTCTCGACCTGAGTGCAGCCTTCGATACCGTGAGCCACACCATCCTGCTTACCCGACTCCAGGACATCGGTATCGAAGGTACTGCACTCAGGTGGCTCCAGTCCTACCTCTCCGACAGATCCCACTTCATCTACCTCAACAACCACTCCTCTGCCACAGCTTCAGTCACCCAAGGTGTTCCCCAAGGTTCAGTACTCGGCCCCCTCCTCTTCATCATCTACATCCTCCCCCTTGGTCAGATTCTCCGCCAATACAACCTGGACTTTCACTGTTATGCTGACGACACACAGATTTACCTCAGCACCAAATCCCCCCACAACCCCCCCCTCACCCACATCGAATCCTGTGTGACTGCAATAAAATCCTGGATGCAACACAACTTCCTCAAACTCAACAGCAATAAAACTGAACTCCTCCTCATCGGCTCCAAATCCACCCTCAGCAAAACCTCCAACCTGACAGTCACCATTGATGGCACCCCTGTTTCTCCCTCCACCCAGGCACGCAACCTTGGCGTTATATTTGAACCCACCCTCTCCCTCGAGCCCCACATCCGTCAAGTTATAAAAACCTAATTTTTCCACCTCTGCAATATTGCCAAACTCCGTCCCTCCCTCACCCGCCCTGCAGCTGAGCAACTCATTCACGCCTTCATCTCCTCCCGTCTTGACTATTGCAACTCACTCCTTTACGGCATCAGCACTACATCCCTCAATAGACTCCAGCGTGTCCAGAACGCAGCCGCCAGACTCCTCACCCACACCAAATCATGGCATCACATCACCCCGGTCCTCAAAGAACTCCACTGGCTCCCCGTTTCACACCGCATCCACTACAAACTCCTGGTCCTCACTTTCAAAGCCCTCCACCATCTGGCCCCCCCTACCTCACTGACCTCCTCATCCTCTACCAACCACCCCGGTCCCTCAGATCCACCTCAGCCGGTTTGCTTTCCATCCCCAAGGCCAAACTCCGGAGCTTCGGGGATAGAGCCTTCTCTGTGGCAGCCCCGAAGCTCTGGAACTCCCTCCCCCAATACCTCCATGAGTCTGAGTCTCTCACCCTGTTCCAGTCCCGGCTCAAAACCCACCTCTTCAACTCTGTATCCATAAGCTCCCCCCCCCCCTCTCAACCAACTTCCTCCTGACTGCTTTTCTGTTTTGTTTCTTTGTTTCTTTTTGGCTTTGTTTTTGTTTTGTTTGTCTACCCTCCCTCCCAAATGTAAAGCGTCTTTGGGTTCAAGAAAGCGCTATAGAAATAAAATGTATTATTAATATTACTTTTGGTAAAGGTCCTTAAATATTGGGATCCTCTTCACCAAGTTACTCACCGGATCCTTTTATCAGTTTGTTAGCATCGCAAGAGCTCCCTCGACAAAAAGAGTTGTATTTAGGAATTTTGCAAAGTAACGTCAATGATACCCAACAAGTTTTCTTCAGCAAGATGATGTCCCATTATTAAATCACTTAACTAGTGTAAAAGTCATTGCCAGAAGTAAAAAGCTAACATTAGCACAATAGCTTTAAAACCAACCACATCATCATTTGTGCTAAAGGCGGCTAATGTTTAGCACGATGGCGCTTAGTAACTTATATGAACACTTGTTAGCAACTGCCGTGTTTAAGACTGATAGAGACTTTGGACAATCAATAGTGGGGTGTTTACTAAAGTATTTTATGTTGTGGAATAAAATGTGAAAATCTCTTAAAGGTGGGGTAGGTAATTCACTTCAGAAACAGTTATTGTTAAAATCCATGGAATGCTCTTAACATCCCGATAGCAATGAATACATTAAATGCTTTGACAAAAAATACATAAAAAAATGCATCTGTGGAAGCCGTAGCGCTGTAAAAAGCACGACCAATCATCTGAGCCAGTCCGGCTAAAGTAACTGGATGGCCTACCTGCCTGTCAGCCTTCCATCTGTGCACAAACTTATCTCGTGCCCTCATTGGTCATGTGCGCGTTCGTGTGTGTTGGAGGAGGGGCTCTGTAAGGAAGTCTGAAGGACAGGGCAGATTTCTTTTGGTTGTGTACTTTCAAATTCTACACTGAACAAAAATATAAACGCAACACTTTTGTTTTTGCTCCCATTTTTCATGAGATGAACTCAAAGATCTAAAACATTTCTATATACACAAAATAACCATTTCTCTCAAATATTGTTCACAAATCTGAAAAAATCTGTGATAGTGAGCACTTCTCCTTTGCCGAGATAATCCATCCCACCTCACAGGTGTGGTATATCAAGATGCTGATTAGACAGCATGATTATTGCACAGGTGTGCCTTAGGCTGGCAACAATAAAAAGCCACTCTAAAATGTTCAGTTTTATCACACAGCACAATGCCACAGATGTCGCAAGTTTTGAGGGAGCGTGCAATTGGCATGCTGACAGAAGGAATGTCCACCAGAGCTGTTGCCCGTGAATTGAATGTTCATTTCTCTACCATAAGCCGTCTCCAAAGGCGTTTCAGAGAATTTGGCAGTACATCCAACCGGCCTCACAACCGCAGACCACGTGTAACCACACCAGCCCAGGACCTCCACATCCAGCATGTTCACCTCCAAGATCGTCTGAGACCAGCCACTCGGACAGCTGCTGCAACAATCGGTTTGCATAACCAAAGAATTTCTACACAAACTGTCAGAAACCGTCTCAGGGAAGCTCATCTGCATGCTCGTCGTCCTCATCGGGGTCTCGACCTGACTCCGGTTCGTCGTCGTAACCGACTTGAGTGGGCAAATGCTCACATTCGATGGCGTCTGGCACGTTGGAGAGGTGTTCTCTTCACGGATGAATCCCGGTTTTCACTGTTCAGGGCAAATGGCAGACAGCGTGTGTGGCGTCGTGTGGGTGAGCGGTTTTCTGATGTCAATGTTGTGAATCGAGTGGCCCATGGTGGTGGTGGGGTTATGGTATGGGCAGGCGTAAGTTATGGACGACGAACACAGGTGCATTTTATTGATGGCATTGTGAATGCACAGAGATACCGTGACGAGATCCTGATGCCCATTGTTGTGCCATTCATCCACGACCATCACCTCATGTTGCAGCATGATAATGCACGGCCCCATGTTGCAAGGATCTGTACACAATTCCTGGAGGCTGAAAACATCCCAGTTCTTGCATGGCCAGCATACTCACCGGACATGTCACCCATTGAGCATGTTTGGGATGCTCTGGATCGGCGTATACGACAGCGTGTTCCAGTTCCTGCCAATATCCAGGAACTTGGCACAGCCATTGAAGAGGAGTGGACCAACATTCCACAGGCCACAATCAACAACCTGATCAACTCTATGCGAAGGAGATGTGTTGCACTGCGTGAGGCAAATGGTGGTCACACCAGATACTGACTGGTTTTCGGACCCCCCAGACCCCCCCCAATAAAGCAAAACTGCACGTTTCAGAGTGGCCTTTTATTGTGGCCAGCCTAAGGCACACCTGTGCAATAATCATGCTGTCTAATCAGCATATTGATATGCCACACCTGTGAGGTGGGATGGATTATCTCGGCAAAGGAGAAGTGCTCACTATCACAGATTTTTTCAGATTTCTGAACAATATTTGAGAGAAATGGTTATTTTGTGTATATAGAAAATGTTTTAGATCTTTGAGTTCATCTCATGAAAAATGGGAGCAAAAACAAAAGTGTTGCATTTATATTTTTGTTCAGTGTAGCTCACTCGAGCTGGTTTCTCCATTCTTACCTACCCTACCTTTAAGCCTATGTTAACAACGGACCTTATTTCAGGCATCTAATTGTTCAAAAAGCCGTTGACTTCAAGACAAGGAAACTGAAGTGGGAAAATGTTAACACAGCTCGATTTTTTTTGGACTCATTCCTGCACCATTCTATTTGTGAAAAGTGGAAGTTAGTTTTCAACTTGCAAGACCACCAGCAGTTTTTTTCCAGGGTATTTAGAATGGACACTGTATTACTATCCAGTCTGGTCACATACTGTACAGTGTAACAAAGTACAGAGATGCTCCACCAGACTCCAACCACAATGTATAAAACTCCATTCAAGCCGCCATACTTTTGTTCATTGGCCGCCCCCTCGTCTGTGAAATTCACAAAGCCTCCCTCACAGCTAAACGTGTGCTCACTCCAGAGACCCTGAGCATCACTCGGCTGGTCTTTAAACTCAGATGACAGTAACTGCTGGTGAATAGGGCGGAGACAGACGGAGAGAAGACAGAACACAAAGGGGTTGAGGAGGAGGAACAGAAATAATGGCGTATGTAACAGTTCAATGTCTAATTACATTTTGTATGAGGGGAAATTTGCCAAGAATAGAGCCATTGTTTCGGGGCAACTGGAAAAACCTGACATCCATCTGTGCGTGTGGTTCCTTTTAAAACCGTTATTCTGCAGAGGAAATTGAAAAAGATAGAAATCATTCATCATAAAAAAACATTGCATTTTGTTGAGTAGAAACAACTAGCCATATGAGGTTTTGGTTTTGAGATAAACAGTTCAGTGATAAAGAGGTTTACATATTGCTTTTTGTAGACGTTTGAATAGATAAAGCATGACTACTCTACAGCTAGAATACACAATCATGTCATGACTGATCCAAAACACCTCAGCCATTTTCCCTCTCTTATCAGCTACTGGCTATGATTTGTGTAAATACACAAGCTCAATGGACCGCCATATTCTATTTTATGTTAGCTGAAAGGTTCTCTGGAAAAGCCCAACAACTGTATATTCTACTGATCGCCTATGGGAGTTTGCATACATAAAAAAGACAAATAAAGAGAAGTGAAACGAAAAGTGTTAATAAAACGCAATATGTTGGAGCGCTAGCCCATAGAAGTGGGAGTGTTACATATTGATGTCTATGTTACGCCACTCTTGGATTTAAGCCCTTGTAGACCATTTACATGCACAAAAACCTACATAGCACACTGCAGGAAACCCCAAATTGTCACTGTAAGCATGCTGATGTAAGCATTTAGCTAAGAGCCAAAGAATGCTGTTAATTTGACTGTATTAATGTGAAACAGAGGTTTTGGCAACTCCTGGATCACTATCTCAGGAAAAAATAATGGCTTCCATTTCCACTCTCGGTACATCTGTTGCGAAAAAACAATTCCCCCCCCTTTTATCTCCAAACAAGCATCCCATATTTAAAACTGGCAACAGACCAGGGTGTGAAATTCATCAGGTTTTTCAAAAGCACTGTACTATGCTACTTGCTCTGTATACAGTCATGTGTATGGCTCTGGACAAAAGCTGCTCACATTGCGTCAGCTATAGCCTGGCTTTTAGGAATGACTCAGGGCCGAAGCTCTTCTGCTGTGAAGTTGTGTGATTTATCAAGATAAGGGCTGAGTAGGATCTAATATAGCTTATTTCCTACAGGAGTCGTATCACTTATTTAAGGAATGTCCTGAGAATCTGTCAGAGCTAATCAAGGACACATTGTTGTGTGGATGTCTTCAGCAATCGAGGAACATTAATGCAGATTTTGACGTTATTACATAAGAACATGTGCTTGCGTAACTGTAATACAAGGTTTCCGCACTTCTGTCACATCTGGGTTGTTGCATACACTTTTGTATGTGTTTTCTTGTTGATCCGCGGAGAGCAAAGACAGAGAAGAAGAAGGGAAATGGCCCTGCTTGGGTATACTTAGACCTGATGGTTAAGGAAACATTATCTAAACGATATGGCTGATAAGGGTTAGAAAAGGAAAACAGTGTGCTTATGAGCAATTACGTAACTCGCCTCTTTAAATCTGGTCCTATAGGCTCTCCTGTGAACAGCTCAATTGGGATTAGTCGTTTCTCATAGGGACCAAAGGATCAAGAAATGTCTTGTTCCCACCATACTCCCTCTGACTATCCTTTATAGTTTATCTATCATACAACTCATAATAGATTATCTTTGTTTCTGTTTCCGTCTTTCTTTAGATTTCTGCTGTTTCTGTTCTTTGTCTTGTCTGTTCCTCTCCCACTTTTTTCTCTTCCCTCTGCTCTGTGAACAACTTAATGGACTTTGAATGGGTTTTTAAGAAAGCCAGACCTTTGTGGTTTGGACAGCATGTGATGGTCAGGCAGAGTTTGAGGTGCTGTCACACATCTGCATTATACAACTAAGGATAACATTATCCTTAGTTGTATTATTTTTGTTCATTATGAGCCCGTAAATGAGCTCTCACATGATCAAATTTCAACAGATGGATTCATTTGAATGTATATATTGAGTATGATGTGACCAGGCGCACATTTTATTATAAAATGAACTTTTTAAATGTTGTACCTCATCTGCTTTGCTTGGATAATGATATACATTAACCCAGAACCTAAAGCTGCTGTTAGGAATATTTGTACTTATTTAAACAATGGATGGACTGGTATCATGTGTAATGTGCTACAGTAGGGGTTGCTCATAGTGATGAACCTACACATAACCCTAACCCTTTTTACTGACGGTTGATTTTTATTCTAACAAGACAATAAATCATCTTGTTCATATATTGTTAGCAACATATCGTTAGCAACATGGCGACAATTAGCAGCCTGGCTATCTTTTGCCAAATATACTTCCCACTTTAAACATTACTCTGGTTGTTCAGCACCTGGGGGAACCATTTTTAAAATTGTAATTTACAATGCCTCATAGCGAAATGCTCGAGCTTTTATGTCCAGGGCTTTTATTGTGAAAGGGTCTTCGCAACTTGGATAGAATTGCATCCTGAAAGGGAGTCATATAAATAACTAATCTAAATGCCTACATTATTCTACAGCCATTCTATGTGCAACAAAACAATACTTCATATGTAAAGAGACACCTTTTCATTTTAAGGTAAATTTGTTGTCAACAGTGCCATTGACAGTTTTGTTTACACTTTGAACATTGGTTGAGGGTCATACTATATTACAAACTATATTAGGAATATGCGTGACACACTTACATATTGGAAAAAACTACCCGCTGATTTTGGACGATAGGAAACCCCAAAATTAAAGAAAACACCTGCATGCGTGTCGTAATGGAGTGCTGGGATATTAAAAACTGCCAAAACAGCTTTAGTATTGGCTCTGATTCAATATAAAGCATGTGACACCTATTTAAATGATCCCACTGGTGTTCATTTGGGTTGAGGTCTGGGACAGCCAAGAGGGTGTTTCCATTGCAGCTGAATGGGCAGGTTGCAGCACCTGAGCAGATGTTACGCCTTTTTAAAGGTCCCCTATTTTACTGTTTTTCATCAATATATTATAGTTCTCAGATATATACAAAACATGTCTCTGTGTTTGGCTCGATATACCAAACAGATCATTGTAGCATCCCATAATCCCCTCTGTTTCAGCCCTGTTTCAAAAGTGCTGATTCTCTGTCTGTTACTTTAGATGAAAATAAGGAGCCGCTCCCCACGCCCCTCTGATGCCCCTTTCACACCAACGCGGTTCCAGGACCGATTCGGAGCTAGAGCCTGATAAGCACCGGTTTTTCCTCTTCACACCTCAGCGGAGCCGGCTCTTTTCCCCGAAAACCGGTTCTTACCAAGCTCCAAAAAATTGTCGGTCTAGAAGCAAGAACCGCATACGCCACGCTTACGTCGGAGGCGGGGGCAGGGGCAGGGGCAGGGGCAGGGGCGGGATCAACCTGAGCAACGAGTACGGCAAATAAAAGTTGTAACAAGCAGTAGCGCAGAGCAAAGTGACAAGAAGGCAACCACACACTTGTAAAAAAAACACACTTTATAAAGTCAGGCAACACTAACCAGGCTTCTTGTGATTATGTTTATTTGTACCTTACTTTGACCATCCGTTCGCTGTCATTGATCATTGTGGAGAGAGGCAGACGTTTTGTTTTGTATTATAGCAGCTATCGGATGGAATCAATACATGGGCTGCACAGGTTGTCGTGTCCGACTATCACAAGTAGAATCATAATGAAAAATATGCCGGTAAAATGTGCCTGTAGAAAACGACTTATGCCACAATAGGATAGCAACAAGTAGTCAAGATATTCAGTTTAGCTTTGGTTGCTATGCTAACATCATCCATTTTATACCAGAGAAACTTTCATAACAGCATTGTGATGCCAAACAGCAGGCAGCACTGCAGTGGTCGGTAAATGCCGCTGAAACACATGAATAAACAATGAACCACGGCACTCTGGAGAAAAGTATAAGGTTGGAGAAGTAGTTGTTTAATTTAATCTGGCTTCGTACGATTAAAAGCAACACGATCATCGACCCGATGCAGTCCCCCATTGTTGTTGTTGTGAGTGCCGTTGGGGAGAAAATCAGCGACGTAAACAGGGCCGTCATGACGTAGCAGCGGCAGCACCAGTCGGGCTCTGGGCGGTGTGAACAAAACGGGGGCTGAAAAGAAAAACCGGTTCCGAACCAGAAGAGCGCAAGCACGGAGCTAGAACGGGAACCGCGTTGGTGTGAAAGGGGCATGAGAGATATTTGGTTAAGCACAATGGTGCTTTAGGAGGAGATTCAGGTGATAAGGTGTGTGTGTGTGTGTGGGGGGGGGGGGGTTACCTTGGTTGCTGATTGGCTAATGGTTACACAAGCCAACAATCGTTATGACATCATAAAGTGGCCAAAATCTGATCAGCTCATTTTCAGACAGGTTTTTATAGAAATGGATCAGGACAAAAAGAGAGTGAATCTTTTTTCCTGAAACTTTCAGAGTGTTTTTACACAGGGGACACATGTTTATGAATAAAAGACAAGAACAAGTGGATTTTGCATAATAGGTGACCTTTAAAGAATTTAAACTAGTCCAAGTGCTGACACGTAACACGGTGCAGAAGAGCACTGTAAAAAAGTCCTTTGGCTTCCAATGGGGGTGTTAGCTGATTATATCAGAACACGCCCCTTCTGTCGGATCGCCTTCCCTGTCCTCACAGGTCCTGCTAGAGGTATGATATCGGATGACACATTCCCACACCCCCAGTCAGGCATGGGAGAGCGAGGTGGGGGGGGTGAATTCACACGCGCCTCGCCGCCTCTGTTAGAACTGGTCTGCGAAGATAAAGATGCAGACACCTACGCATATGACCCGCCTCGAGATGTCCTTGCGCACGTAAACTGTAAGAGTGGAAAATGCATACACAAATGTACACTGAGATAAGAGAGGGGACAAGCTGAGGCTTTCCACCAGATTAAGATGACTATCAGATTCTTGTAAGGTAAAGACCAAAAAGGTTTCTAGACAGTTAAAAGATATATGGTAATAGAGAGAAAACAGCTAGCAAAAAAATGAATAGTTTGTTGGACAAGAAGATCACCTGAACTGTAATTATGAAGCTATCGCCAGTGCCTGGTTAGTTTAGCTTAGCATACATTTAGGCAACAGAACTAGTGTACTGTAGTTCTAAGCATTCCTTGAAAGTCAATACCCCTCAGATATTGAGACCGTGTAAGTAGTCCTTGACTTTTAACCCGGAAGTTTCTGTCATGGATGTCGGATCACACCACTGTGAGGTCCTTAAGCTTTGGGAAGTGTCTGTGATGGTCATGCTCCCATTATTACCCTCCCTAGGCTTTTACAACACCCCAATGATACTCATATTCCACAGGTCAACTGAGAAACGGTGAAAAATGGGCGTCAAAGTTTGGCAAAGTCACATGAATGGTCTGACAACTGACATTTTACAGTCGGAAAGAATGGCTTCACACATGCCTTACTGGCTCTTTTAGTCACTGTGTGTGTGCTGCACTTCCACTAAATCTGTAACTAATCCATTTCCCACAAGAATGAGCCTCTCTACATCTCAGTATCACTGGTTTACGACACAACATCCACATGCTCAGCTCCGGCTGGCGAGTAAACAAACATGTGTTTGTGATGTTTATCGTCTCTGGCTTGAGGTTTTACAATTTAGCATACAGTTTCATCATGAAAAGTACTGTCGAACCACCGCTCAGAGCACGGTGCTAATCAGGGACAGATCCGGTGTAACAAAAGAATGTATGTAAGAAAAAATTAAATCCAGCTTTTGCCAAAATATGTCGGAAATAGAGTATGTTACAGATATGGCACTGATTGTATTGTGTAGTCCTGAGGCTTGGAATCCATTTTAATCTCCCAAAAAATGCATGTGTATGGAAAACAATAACTTCTATATTTTTAGCCATCAGACCATTTTTAACCCAAAGGGACAACCTCCCTAATTGCACGTCTCCACCCATGGTTGGGGTTTCAGAGCAGTTTGCTGGTGGTTTTTGGTCATCAATAGCTTGTATATACCAAGAACAATTGCTGTTTGAAAATCAACATTTTATTGGAAAGAAAATGAAATGGTCTCATTCACTACATATTCAGTCTGAATTTAAAAGAAGGTGGAAGGACATTTTGTCAAAGTGGTGGTCCGTGTCACTGGGTGGCTGGTTATTAGTGTCACAGGCCATCACCTTCAGTCTGGATTAAATCTTCATGAAGAGCCTGAGCAATGTCCCAGACTAAACTCCACACAACAGGATTTAGTGAAATGCGTCTAAATTAGCGTGTGATTGTGCCTTAATGCCTCTGACTGAGGTTTTGCCCCTCCCTTCTTGGCCATGTGAAAGCAGCGATCATCCAATATAAACTGGATCAGGTTAATGGTTTACTAATGGATGTTATTGTTGAGTAATAGACAAATTCACCGCCAAGTTTTGACATGTGTTTGTGAATTGGGATGAGCAACACTTACACTGTTTTATTAAGCTTGGCGGAAGGGTGTAGCATGGGAAAAGGAAGAACCCATTTTGGAGTGGATCCAAATTAGAGAGCGGACGATTTACCCAGACATTATATGGGACATCCCAAACAATGCAATGGACAGATTTGAATGTAGGCTACCTAACATGTAGGTTTCAGACATGGGTTTCATGGAAAGAGAGAGATACCATTCTGAATATTATTAAATCAAATACAACATGTGCCACTTTTAACGTGACTTCCTGTATAAACCCCGCCTACTTTTTGTCTTCCATTCGATAAAGATACTGAGAAGATACAGATATGTACGTGTCTGTTAACATCCAGTGCATAAACATGTCATATTTACATTTTTGGGAACAACAAGATAGCCTTTACACGCTTATCCGTGGTCGGGTCGCGGAGGTAGCAGTTCCAGCAGAGAGCCCCAAACGTTCCTTTCCCTGGCCACATCAACCAGCTCTGACTGGGGGATCCCAAGGCGCTCCCAGGCCAGCGAAGAGATATAATCCCACCACCTGGTCCTAGGTCTATACCCCTCTGTCTCTTCCTAGCTTCGGCATCCTTGGTGCCCAAACCACCTCAACTGGCTCCTTTCGATGCGAAGGAGGAGCGGTTCAACATTATCCCTAAGGGAGACGCCCGCCACACTGCGAAGAAAACCCATCTCGGCCGTTAGTATCCGCGATCTCGTTCTTTCGGTCATGACCCATCCTTCATGACCATATTTTTATTTAGATTACTGTAATGAATTTAGGTGGCTCCCAGTGAAAGGTTAAACGTGTATGTTTCAGCCTTTGGTTTCATGGAAAGAGAGGCTTAAAAATGTCACTGCCAGTGAATATTATTGAGTGAAATACAACATTTGCCTCATGTGACTTCCTGTATACACCCGCCTTCTTTCTGTCTTCTATTCGGATACAGATACAGATATTTACATGTCTGTTCACATCCAGTGCATACACATCAGTGATTCCCACAGCATGTTAATACTTTGGGGGGCCCCCAAAGTATAATGGCTCCCCCCAAAGTATAATTTGTGTGTTTTTTTTATCAGTGAGCACTCATTTGCATTGGTGGCAATGAGTGCTCAGTGAGTAAAAAAAACTTAAAAAACCATAAATTATACTTTGGGGGGAGCACCTGGCAGCATGCCTCCGAATATCCATAGATGGACCGGAATCGGAACACTTTCCATACCAGAAAGCCCTGGAGAGGTTTTTTGACAAGCCGCGACGGATCCACTGCTCAAACAGGCTGTGCCGTCTGTGCAACCATTACGTTTGTTGCTCATTTCATTCACCAGTTTGTATATAGTTAAAATAAAGTTATCCGGTGATTGACGATCAGATACCAGTGTGGAGTTTTCTGTCTTAAATTTGATATAGATCATGTTCTTTGTTGGTTTGTGAGGATGTTCATACACACTTGGTAAGATGTGTGTGTGAAAGAAGACCACAAAAAACAGCAGTGACTGCTCTCAGCTGTTTAACACTTAAAGACCTAGACACCATCACCAGTTGTAGGTTGTTTGAAGTGCAGTGTTACTATGAAAATTCACTAGAATGCAGGAATTGAGAAAACAAATCTCAACACCCCGAGTCGTTCCCCCAAAGTACATTTCATTTCTGCGGGAATCACTGCACATGTACAATTTTTGTATTTCATAAAGGTTGTATTTTTTATTTTATTATTTAGAATACTGTACCGGCCAAACCGGAATAGTTTTACATTAAAAATGAAAAGACAACAAATCTATCAATTGGAAAACACAACTTTTGACAGTGTATCCTGACTGCAGGCTTTCCATACGGAGGCATAACAAAGCTTTATCTTGCGATCAGACTCCTCAAATCTCCTGAGCCTGGCTGCTTTAGACCAAACGCAACTCCATGCCAACATGAGGTATCCTCCATCTGACAAGAGTGACACCAACACTGGAAAATACTTCATGGCTTGAATGTACGTGCTATATTAGAATTAGTTACTGGTGTAGTTGGAGACACTTGAAACATGAGATAAGGAGGAAAACATTCATTATCAAGTCCTCTAAGATTGGAAACACATGTGTACATTAACATGCCTGTTAAGGAAATCTTTGTCATACGGTTCATCATCAGCCGAAGGAATCCCTCTGCTTTGTCTACTAAAGGAACCTCAACGCGCTTTCATTTTGTGCTTCAGTGTGAATCATTTTGTAAGAGCAGCTGTCACTTCAGTATTTTCTTAAATGATGGATTTTTTTCATCTATGCATTCGTTGAGGCTCATTCTGCACACCTGTTTGTAGTTTAATGAATCAAAATATGCTCACTTGCAGATACATTTTTTAAAATCCAGACGCATGCTCTTTTAATGACCTTTTTCTAATATAGGCATTTAAGCATAATGTACTGTATGCTCTCCAAAAGTCTACTATTGTACAGATAGTAAAAATGAAAAAAAGCACTTTTTTGTACAGTTCTTAACCTCAAATGTAGTCAACCCAAACCTAAAGCTTACAGGTAATCAACTTAGCTTAAATTCTCCCTTCAACAAATCTCATCGACAACAGTTTGTGGTTTGCCAAGGCGTGCCGACAGCACACTATCTCTGCAGCAACCCTGTCACAGATCCATCGGGGAAAGGAAGAGCGTGTCACAACAGATCAGACGTTTGTTAAAAGGCAGAGTCGCACGCTAATGGCAACAATATGTTTTCTCTTCCTGCAGACGCCCAAGCAGCCGATGGCCATGTGCGATCCCGGCTAGCTCTGCGCCTAACCTGCAATTTTCCAAGGACAACTGTGGAGGTGGTTTCCACGCAGGGGTGAAACACAAACATGGGGGCATCATTTGGAGGCTGTGTGCAGTTCAGGAGGAGTTCAAGGGAAGCAGGGCATAATTTTCACAATTAGCCTTGCTGTAAGTACTGAGGCCTTTTGCCATGATTGAGGCTTTTGGTTTTGAACTCAGTGTTTAAGAGCTCCATTATGGCTGAATCAGAGCTGGTTTGACCAGTTCCCGTGGTCTAATTTATTCCTAGTTGCTTTGTCCCGGGCTAAACTAAACTTCAGGTGATAGATGGGCTTGCATGTCTGCAACTGTTTTTGATTGAATGAATCATAACAAGCTCATCGGGTTTTTTAAAGACACGCCAGGGTGGCTAGCCGATGGAAACATCTGTTTGTTGGAGTCTGTCCACCACCCAGACCTCATTCTCTTAAGATCTGTTGAACTGGTTTCCACTTGGATACTTAGATTTTTGCCCCAAAAGGAAACATTTGGTTATACTTTGACTTTGTCTTCTCCCACTGTTTTCACTTACCGAGTCAAATGTGTAACCATCTACTGGAAGAATTGCCACAGAATTAAGTGGTGATCCCCACATTTTTACTTTGGTTCCACCATGAGGTTGAAATTAAGTAATCCAAAGTGTTAGATTGTTACCATAGACCATATAAAATAAATGGATGGTCGGTGAGTGCAGTCACCATGACATCACCTATTGGTGTACGTACCACAGTATAGAAGCCTCAAGTTTTGCATTTTGTCTGTATCTTGTATTTTTTAAACAGAAGTAATTAACATTTAGATAAGGATGTGGAGTTGGGCGAACATGCTAATTACTGAACAACACTATGGTATCAACACAGTGGTATGAACTTGTCTGTCACAAGGTAGCCTGCGTCATCATGTTTCCATTTCTTAAAGGTGGGGTAGGTAAGTTTCAGAAACCGGCTCGAGTGCACTAAAATTTGAAAGTACACAGCCGAAAAGAATCCGCCCCTTCCTTCAGACTTCCTTACAGAGCACCTCCTCCAACACACATGAACGCGCACATGACGTCAGCAGACTGGTGAAAGTGGCCGCCTGTTGCTGGCGAGTCTTTGAAGTACTGCTGCAATGCACGCCCAATGACGGCACGCCCAATGACGGCACGCCCAATGACGGCACGCCCAATGAGGGCACGAGATACATTTGTGCGTGCACGAGATGGAAGGCTGACAGACAGGGCGGCAATCCAATCCGTTTAGCCGGCCCGGCTTTTTACAGTACTACGGCTTCCACAGATGAATTTTTTTTATGGATTTTTTGTCAAAGCACTTAAGATATTCATTGCTATCGGGATGTTAAGAGCATTCCATGGAATATAACAAAAAGTGTATCTCGAGCCGGTTTCTGAAACTTACCTACCCCACCTTTAATGGGAACAAAATGTACACAACGTACATCATACTACCTTGTAGAAGGCTGATTGTACCGCTATGCGAGAGATGTTAATACGAGCATTGTCTATGTAGTATTTTACCATGAAATGGCCATCTTACTGAAGGCATTAACTTGTTGTTAGAGGGATTTTCCCGTTTTTTCACTTCCACATTGGGTTCACTTTTCTTCCTTGGAGGTCGTCCCTTAGTTGCTACCTTGACCTTATGGATCACCCAAAGGTGCTCTATTGCGTTCTAAATGTCTTTATTGGTTGCAGGGTGAAGAGGACAGATGACAAGAACAGGAGGAGTAAAGGTGCCTCTCTGTCTGTCAGATGTTTTATACATTTACTATCTCAAATCCAGATGGAAGAGGTTCGTTACGCAGCCGGTCATATACATTCTTGGAACATAGGTTCGGGTTAAGCATGGAGGGAAGGAAACCAAGGGTCTTCAAATATTAAAGACTCTAACCATGGAAACAGCGTGATATGTTTCTTCTTAGACAGCAGAGGAGACACACAGTTTGATGCATTTCCTTCCGACATAAATCTTTGCTTCACCTTAAGATTCAGGGTTGAAAGTAGGATCTGGACGCTTTTCACACCTCCTCCTCTCCTTCCGTAAAGGTGCGTATCCAAAGGAGGAAAAAAAATCATAAAGGGAGGGCGGGAGGTTTCATGGTGCTCAGACAGGATGGGGAGGTTACGGCAACTAGGAGAGCAAAGGGCAAGGAAGGTAGACAAGGGTGAGAAAGGGGAGACAGAGAGGAGAGAGATATTATGAAGTGGATGGGAGGCGGAGAGGAGGAGGGAGGAGGGAGGAGGGGAATGCTTTAAAGTGTCTGGGACAGATTATCCTTGGAAGGCAATCAATCTTCCCTGGGATTTCGACAACTGCAGCAGGGCGAATGGACACACACACACAACACACAACACACACACACACACACACACACACACACACACACACACACACACACACACACACACGTAGTACATGCACACAATGAGAGATCACCCCTCTTAACCTCGTCTGTCTCTCTTTTTTGAAAATCTGTCCTTCCACCTTCCCTCTCCCTGAACCTCTCTCTTTACACACTTGAAGTTTAAAGTCAATTGTAGATAATAGTGTTGTTTCTCAAGGTGTGCGTTTGATCCGTGCGGAACATATGGCTGCAATTTCGGAAATACATGGCGAACACAGAGAGGGAGAGACAATGTGGTGCAGGGGGTTGTGTTTCGGGGGAACATGAGGGTGCGTTTAGCTGAGTGGAGAATGGCAGGATCCATGTGAGGGCTGGAAAATAAAGACAGTCTGCAGATGGTTGAATCACAGTCCTGTATTGTGTCAAAAATAAACTGTGGCATCCTGGTTCGAGACATCCAGGATTCTCCAAACAGAGCACTATTTTTCCTTTTAGATTAAAGGGGCCTTATTATGCTATTTCCAGGTTTATTTGTGTGCCCCTACTGTGACATGTCTCTTTAATGTTCAAAAAGCTCTTTATTTGTCTCATACTGCCTGTGCTGCTATCCTCTTTTCACCCTCTGTCCGAAACCAGATTTTAGTCTGCTCTGATTGGTTAGCTGGCCGGCCCTGTTGTGATGGTTGGTCAACCGCTTAGAGATGTCCCGCGCCTTAGCCTATCATGTACAGTGCGTCAGAGTGCTAACCAATAAAAGTGCAAGTGTTACATTCCAGTCCAATGGAGCCGTTTCTGGAGGGAACTTTTGGGATTTTAGCCTTTGCAGACCATTTACATGCACACAAAACAATATAACACACTACAGGGAAGGGAAAATCCCAAAAAGCATAATAACGCCTCTTTAATTATTCTACAATATAAAATGGCATACCTTTGCTCTCCCAATTTTCTTCCATTCCTTCTTGACAGCTTCTTGTCTCCATATACCAGAGGCCATCTGTGATGAATACATTAAGTCTTTCTACTTAGTATGGATGCCATCATGACACCCTATGTGGAGAAAATCAATCTATACAGCAGCGGCAGGTAAGACATGGTCGGACATGCAGACAAAAAATGCTGAGAGAGAAAGAAAATGATTTAATTCGCTTGACTTGTCAAACGCTGGAACAAATCATCTGAAGGTGATGGAAGCTAACAGACAATTTGATTTGTATTTGATGATTGGGCAATATCGCCACGCTATCTGAGATTATGCAAATTAAAAATAATCATTAATTTATACAGACGTGAGTGAAATGTTAAAACGTCCTCTTAAACTTTGTGTGCTCGAGGAAAACTTGCATTGAACTCAAGATTATCTTCATGCCTATACAGTTCATTTTCAAGGGGGGACTCTTGACTGCAGGAAGCGGTTCCAGGTGTGTGTTGTTAGGGTAAGCAGGTCCTTCACATAGAAATATAATATACCACTTCAAAAGACAAGGAGAGCCTCTTCATAATGCATCTTAGAAAAAACATGAGCAAAACCCACAGTGTATGTGAAAAGGGCTTATTATCTGTGTCACGTAAAATAAATCAAGAATTTAAAACTATGTGAATATCAATAATGACTTAATTCCAATTATGCTCACTCACCCAGAACTGAACTGGCTCTAGAAAAAAGCCTATATACTGTATATGGATATAAATATTCATACATGCACATATGTGTGATTACTGTTGAATATACACTTTTTGCACATATATAAAACAAACATATTTTGCTTATAACATAGCTAATTGCTAATCTAATCAACTTACTTTAACTTGATCTTATTCCTATATAATACTAATCACTATCAACATATCCAAATGAGAGTGGATTAATAGAAGAACAAGAACAAGAGTAATTGATTAGTTGTCACAAAAAAATGAAAAAATAAAAGTGATCTGCGACCATTTTTGATAATGGATCTTAAATGTCACCTTTTTCTTCATCTTTGTTCTCAGAAAACGGTACCTTTGGACATCAATGGTTGAAACTGGATCAAGGCCATGACTAAGCACTTTTCCAGAGGATACCTTCTTTGAGTTCTGACTGAATAATAACTCTTCAATCTTTGGATCCTTATTTGAATAATGGTATTCAGGTGAAAGAGTTTCATGCTCTCTAGACGTTCACTTTTTAAATATTCCCCTCCGTGAAGAATGGTCTCCTTGTTGAAATACCAGCCGAGAGTGGCTCCACACACTGTGATAAATTGATGCCATGGATTTTGAGTTAAAACCCAAATCCAAGGATTAAATATCTCTCTTTTTGCTGCGTCGGACTGACTGATTCCCAGAGTGGTAGAGAGCGTTTGGCAGAAAGTGGAGGATGACAAACTCTTTCTGTGTGCTCACCTCCAAGTAATGCTTATTAGGTTGTTCTGATTTCTTAGATGTGCAAGGGCCGACGGTACATTGAGTGGCAGAAGTTAAAGAAACGTTCACAAGGCGTGAAAGGAGGCTGTGAAAAAGAAAGCAGAGTGGTTTTCCGGTGAAGGCCTTGTCCTTGGCTTTGTGCATTTTTCCAGCTGTGAGATCACTGCGAGCATCCATCTTCTTCTTTGTTTCGGTGCCTCATCCACACACACACACACACACACAACACACACACACACACACACACACACACACCACACACACACACACACACACACACACACACACACACACACACACACACACACACACACACCACACACACAGATGCAATCACTCTGTCTGTTCAGCTGCCAAGGCTAAGTGCCCTGAATCTGCTAGATCTCTATCAAATTTGCAGACCTACAGAGAGCAATTTCTCAGTGTGATTGCACATGCATATGTAGGTTTCTCCTGAGTGTGTATCTCTGCATGTGTGTGTGTGTGTGTGTGTGTGTGTGTGTGTGTGACAGTCTGTGTACACTCAACTCGGACCTATGCCATAGCGTTTGTTAGCATTTCTTTGTGCTCAGCCTTTAGACAAACATCTCTTGGCAGATTGCATCACATGCTCTCCCTCAATTCTTAACACACACACACACACACACACACACACACACACACACACACACACACACACACACACACACACACACACACACACACACACACAACACACACACACACACACACACACACACACACACACACACACACACACACACACACACACACACACACACACACACACACACACACACACACACACACACACACACACACACACACACACACACACACACACACACACACTGCGGTCTGCTGTCCCTGATTGATAAGATGTCTGCTGTGAGGTCTATCTGATCATTTCAACATGCTTGTGTTGACTGTGGCTTTGCCCGGCTTAACTCCCTCCTTCTCTTCTTTCCTTCTTTTGTTCGGCCTCACTTTCACTCTCTTTTCTAAACTTTTCTGCAGTTTTTAGTGCTTATCATTTGAAGAAAATCTAAGATGTACTGTAGATCAGGATTGTTTCTGAATAATCTGACCAATTTCTTTCCTCATGCTGGGGAAACAGTGATTCGTATACTTGATCTGGCTGGCTAAAAAGTTGGTCATCTGAAAAAGTGAAGCTCAGTCGTTGCTCTGACTTTGGATAAGAGCATGAGGAGGACGCATGAGATGTAAATGTTTATACAGAGAATACAAAATTGTAATGCATTGCCTGAGATGTAAGGCCTAATGAAAGAACTGGCAGGAGTTCAAAAGGTTTTTTTGCCTCAAGTTTTGTGCAGACAGAATGTTTTAGTGGTGGCACAAGTCGACGCAAAGATTCAAGTTAGTGTGGAGTTTAAAACCACTTGAAGCAAAGAGTCAACGTTGACTTATTTTAACTTGTGTATCGTTCTGAACTTAACTCAAATATAGTACTTAAGTCACGTGTGTAACTGAGGTTAATTATCCAAAGGTCAACGTGACTTTATTTTACATATTGTACTACACTTATTTAATATATGTATTGTTTTAAACTCACGTATCTAAGTACGAACTAAGTCATTTTAACCCAAACTGTGTTCTTGGAGAAAATAATTTAATGTGTAAATACCGCCGATCAACAGTCGGTGATTTGTTTTCTAACTGTGTCTTAAATACAAGAGAAGCGGGCTGTAAACGAGCTATTGATATGAAGGTTACAAATATTAAAAAACATCAGCCTGGCAAATGTTTTACAAATATGTTTGCTAGAGACACACATGGAAATTGCTGCGAAATTTGAATGTAAAACCTTGAAGGAATAACTTAAACCAACAAAAACCAGATTATTTCTTCCATCAGAATAATTTAAATGATAAAATAATCCTATATAAGTATCTATATATACTGTTCAAAGTGTACTGTAATATTATCTTGCATACTTGACATTTTGACAATGATAAAGAGTGATTTTCTCTCCACTTTCTCACCCTCTCCATCTGTCTTCTGTCTCCTCATCAGTCGTCATCTTCACTCTACGTGACGCTGCCTATTTGTCTGACCTCTCTCCCTGTCAGTCATCTTTTGCCTGCACCGTTAACAGCTGCCACTCATTATTTTATTTCTGTCTGTCTGTAGGAATCTTCCACACATGTTAGGGTTTTTCCTACAGCTGCTGGGGGTGTTGTTGAAAGTGGGAGAGACGCTCTGCGAAGCCGTGAATCATATGTCGCTGCCTTGATAGATGCTTGAGGAATGCCCCAAGGCTATTTCAGTCTCCACTTCTTTCACCATTCCCCCCTCAACTTGTCTCTTCCTTTCTCTTCTTCTGTGAGTACTGTAGTGATATAATGACAAGCCGTCTAATGTGACTTTATCTTTCTCTTGCTCTATCATCAATTTAAACTCATTCTACTATGACAGACAGCCAGGAGGGATCTCCATAAAAGAGGCCCAAGTGTCTATATATTTGTGTGAGTGTATATGATCCTGTGTCCGGGTCAACCAGAAAACTATTCCTTTGTCATAAATCTGCCATGGGGTCAGACACTACATATTATTTGTGTGGCAGACACAATAACTTTGTATCAGCATGACAGTGAGTTAATAATGATGGTACAATCAAAAGTTAAGGTTGTTTTTGCTAATACCACTAATATAGAAATTGTATTTCCTGCGATAAATCACAAAATAATCTCACCTTTCATTAGTGTTTGTGGAGTCTGTTCATCCCTACATCTAAGGAGACTGACACAAACACATTTACAAATGCATTTTGACAGAAACTTGTTCCTATAAATGCAGTTGTATATCTTCATGAACTACATGAATTAGAAAAATATGCATACACACATGGCTTGTACAATTCTTCAGGCATATTGGGCATTTGTCAACATGTTTTAGGCTGCACTAACTAAACTAGCTAGTTAGCTCGATGCTAACATCATCAATTTGCTAAGTACCATGTTTAGAATCTTTAGTTTAGCGTGATAACATTTAGTTAAAGCATTAACCACAATGTACAGTTGAGGCTGATGGGAATGTTGTTAATTTTTAGATTTTAAGATATTTGGACCAACGCAAACGTTATACATTTCACCTCTTGATGGTACTCAAACATTATACTTGCTCAGTTATTTAAAGTTGGTTTTGAAGGCGAACATGAATGTCTGAACCAAGTCCAAATGCTATCGATTCAATTGATGTTGAGACATTTCCCTCAAAACAACATATATAGACCTCATGGGGGCGCTATTTGAAAAGTAAAGGGATCACTAAAGTCAATAAGCATTGGATTATCTTCTTTGGTCTTGGACAGGAGTCAGGACTCCATCTTGACTTTTCCTGACTGCCTTTGGATTTTGGTTCCGACTGGTCTTCGACTTAACTTGGACATTATTAACTTGGCTGCAGCCCTGGGTCTAACTGTGTATGTTGTCTTCGTCTAACTACAGTCCTTTCCTTTGAATCAAAACAGTAACAATGGAAAGATGTGCATCATGAACGATGCTTCCTCGGCTTAAAGGAGTGCGTGTAATGTGAAAAACATGAAATCATTTGTCTGCAGTGGAAAAAGAGATGGGCAATTAGGAAATACGCAATATCAGACAAAGCCATAAAGGCAGCGTTGAATGACAAAACCATCTTCTTGGTCACATCTAAATGTCCTTGTGGCTTCAGCTGCAGTTTGTCAGCGCTCATCTGAATTCATTTCTCGCCACTTAAGTCTTTTTCCACTTCCTTTCTTTTCTATCCTTCCCTTGTGATCTCAATTTAGCTACATATACACAATCTTAATCGTTTTGTATCTTTTGTTCCCCTCCCCCTGTTCTGTGTAGCAGACATGACCTTTTCTGTCCACCTCCATATTATTGGAGCGCTTCTTGAAATCACATTAACCTAATGCAAGAGGGCTTTATGTACCTCTATGGATGGGAGCTGAACTCTTAAGTAAGCATTATGACATTTCCTCTGGATGAATCCAACATCAACACATGCTCCGTGATGTCTACTTCCTGGTACACCAGTCTTCCAATTGGGTGGCATTTTGCACCAGAGAAAAACAACATCTTAAATACCTTTTGTGTCCATTTTTAAAGACATTTTCTTCAGTGTCACACCAGTACATGTCATCTCACTCTGGTGTTGTAACTCCATCAGTCTCCCTCTTTCATAGGGGACAAACTGACCTTTGACCCCTGTCTGCTGACCTGCTCCAGGGGTTGTGGGTTTATGGTGTAATAGTGAGCCAACAAGCACACTGAGGGTGAGATAGTTATCTTTTGGAGTGTCTAGAGGAGGGGTTTGTTGGTGCATTTTTGTGAGGTGATGGGGGGCAAATCTTCCTGGGAGAACTGGGAGGAACATTGACATTTTCCTCCCAACTGTAGATCCCCTTTTTCGGCAGTTTTAGTTTGTATGCTGCGTCTCAAACCATCCCAATGCAAAGTATTGCTTAATGCAGTGCACTTTGAGTAACTGGTGCACTTTTTGACCATTATGGTGCACTCATAATGGTCCAAACGTTGACTCTGAAACGCTGAAAAAATCTTACACTGCCATCTGATGACTGCTACGTTATGGAAAATATGCATCCAGACATAAAATCAGTTGATGCGTTGAACATAGCAGTATGCAAATACAAGTTTTACATGTGTTTTGATTTCACTATGAAAGTAATATATCACTGATAAAGCAATCCACTATTAATTAATATGGTTAACTGAGCAGTCTGTTATAATTTCTTACCCTAATCAATTGCTTTACTTTGTACACAGGGACAGAATAAGGGCCATACCGAATATGAAAAATGTTTTAGAGGTTTGGCCACATTAATAAAACACAGTGTTATTCTAAGAATTCTGAATTGTACTCTCAGAACTCATTCTTTTTAAATAAATGTTTAAATTCTGACTTTAAACTTACACCTCCAATACTTTTGCCCTGATTAGCTTTTGTTATATTCCGAATTAATAGTTTTGTGTGTGGGTATGTATGTGTGTGTGTGTGTGTGTGTGTGTGTGTGTGTGTGTGTGTGTGGTGTGTGTGTGTGTGTGTGTGTGTGTGTGTGTGTGTGTGTGGCCTAGCATTACTATACTTGTGGGGACCTAAATCTGTTTACACAGTCACGTGTGGGGACTCACCTCCCTTATGGGGACAAATTGGAGGTCCCCATGAGGAGAATCATTAATTTTAGGGTGAAGACTTGGTTAGGTTTAGGTTTAGGATTAGGGTTAGGGTAAGGGTAAGGGTTAGGCTTGTGTTGGTTATGGTTAAGGTTAGGATAAGTCTCCAGGAAATGCATGTAAGTTAATGTAATGTCCCCTGAAGTGATGTATACATGGTATGTGTGTGTATGTGTGTGTGTGTGTGTGTGTGTGTGTGTGTGTGTGTGTGTGTGTGTGTTGGTGTGTGTGTGTGTGTGTGTGTGTGTGTGTGGGTGCCTGGTGTCCCTGTACCTCAAGGTCTGATAATCCATTTGTCAACTGACCGTAAACTCAAGAGTGTGTGGTCGCCGTGACGGTTGCTGCGTCTGCGTGTGTGATGTGTGACATTCCTGCCATACCAGACGATCACGCAGACTAGGGGAGAGAGAGGTAATGGGAGAAAAAAGGAGAGAGAGAGAGAGATCAGCCCGTTCTCCAACATGTTAGTCACAGTGTGATCTCAGCAGAGGCCGATGTTGCTCGCATGAGTCTTAACATATGGAAATCTGAGAGGGAAACACTTGGTGTATAGGTGTTGACATCAAATCCAATGAGAGAAAGATCTGAAGAAGTGAGCTACAGCTGGAGACTTTGTACACTTGAAAACACACTTTGGAAATAGAATTATGCAGTGATGACGTTTTTTTTAAGTCGACCAAGGAAGTAAGCATCGCAAGAACTCCCTTTCCCCATTGCATTTCAGTATATTAAGGGAACAAGAAGTGATGAAATGCTAAATACCTGATTTTATATATTGATTGTTGTGTTTTTATTTAGGTCTTAATGTGTGCACATGTAAAAATGTGTCTTTGATTCTGTGTGTATGTATACATATTTGCTCACATATTTTTATGTACATTTGTTTTATATTCGGGATTGTGGGAAACGGTATTTCGATCTCTCTGTCTGTACACACAAACTGGAAGATTGACAATAAAGTTGACTTTGACTTTTGACTTGACTGATGCTCCACCATAATATGAAATCTCGTCATTTCTCACACCCAATATTGGTAATGACTAAACAGATTACATCCGGCAAATCTGAAAGAAAGCAATTATTGCTACTATTTCTTTGTTTAGTGTAAAACTGACTCCACAATGCATTTGATGTGTAGATGCCATTGACCTCTCCTTCGTCATGCTGGTGTTCATGGCAACCAACAACAGTGAACACAACAGCTGTGTGTGCAACTCTGTAATTACCTATGGGCAACAGTATGGAACATACAAGTAATTATAGATCTGTTGTTATCTTCACCAAGGAGGTGATGATTTTGGTTCGGTTTGTTGGTTTGTCAGCAGGATTATGAAAAAATGAATACCCCGATTTTCATTAAACTTGGTTGGATTAACTTTGGGGGGGGGAATTGGCTGATGGCGTTGCTCTCCAAGTCAATGAAAAATATGATTGTAGCTGCTTGACCTGATTATTCTTTAAGGAATTAGGGTTAGGGTTAGGGGGATAGGGTTAGGGCGATAGAGTTAGGGTTAGGGTTAGGGGGATAGAGTTAGGGTTAGGGTGATAGGGTTAGGGCGATAGAGTTAGGGTTAGGGTTAGGGGGATAGAGTTAGAGTTAGGGTTAGGGTGATAGGGTTAGGGTTATGGCGATAGAGTTAGGGTTAGGGGGATAGAGTTAGAGTTAGGGTTAGGGCGATAGGGTTAGGGGGATAGAGTTAGAGTTAGGGTTAGGGCGATAGGGTTAGGGGGATAGAGTTAGGGTTAGGGGGATAGAGTTAGACTTAGGGTTAGGGCGATAGAGTTAGGGTTAGGGTTAGGGGGATAGAGTTAGAGTTAGGGTTAAGCTGTGTGTGACAGCAAAATATATAAGTTGCTTCTTAAGGTGTTGCCATTTTGATCAATGTATCAACATATATTTCCGCCACCAGTAAATCCGTTCTATAGCAGATTATTTGGTTGCTCTCTAATCTTCGATAAAATACCTCCATTCTCATTTCCTAGATCCCCCTGTGCTCCTTAAAGCTTGCAGGATATTTGTTGTTAAGCTTCTCAAGATGGCCTTGAAAGCGCAAGAGCATCTTAAAACAATTACGGGCCTCTGCGCCATTAAAACAAATCTATGTTCAAGTGGACACATGAGCGTAATACTGTTTATAAGGAGAGGTAACCCATTGATAGGGATAATGTGACTGAAGGATCAGAAGGAACACGTTTAGTCATATCATTCCTGTTTTGTAACTTAAACCAGAGATGCAAACACACACACACACACTCAGATTTATGACATCCTCCAACATCCAGAAGACAAATGATCGTGCATAGTTGTGTGAATGGAGAGATGAATGGTGAAGCTATAAAACATCTCATAGGGAAGGCGCAGCTGACATTGTATGTCTTACCCAGCCCTGCTGCCACGTTGCATAAATCAGATGTGTTTTTTTGTTGTTGTACCAATATCATTCTGTATAAGCGTGCAATTCGGTTGACTTTTTCTGGCTAATTTATTCCAATTTGCAAGATTTCCTGTGCCAGTTGGCCTTCGTTTGATTCATTCGATGAGTTGAAAATATCTAGTTTTGCTGATATAGGCTTAGTTTGTCGGGGGACATCTTACTTCTTCCTTCTCTCTGTCTATACCTGTGTACTCTCATGTTCCCATTAACCCAGCTTCCCCAAACTTCTTTCCTTTTGGTGTCTAAACGCCGGGATCCGGAGTCATGGATGATCCTGTTGCTGCGGTCCTGTGTCCTGGATCGCGAGCCCTGGATCTTGAGTTGTGGCTGTGCCTGTTGCTGTGGTCCTGGATCATAAGTCCTGGATGGATATCCTCGTGGATTAATCTTCTTATTATACACACATGCATTTCCAAACATTTGGACTACCTATGTTGCAAATGTATTATCTTTTCAATTTACACACGGCATCTATTGCACGGCTGTCCGTCCTGGGAGAGGGATCCCTCCTCTGTTGCTCTCCCTGAGGTTTCTCCCATTTTTCCCTTTAAACTGTGGGTTTTCTCCGGAAGTTTTTCCTTGTACGATGTGAGGGTCTAAGGACAGAGGGTCTTAGGACAGAGGGTCTAAGGACAGAGGGTGTCGTATTGTCATACTGATATTCTGTACACACTGTGAAGACCACTGAGACAAATGTAACATTTGTGATATTGGGCTATATAAATAAACATTGATTGATTGATTGATTGATTGAAAGCAAAGCAATAATGCGACGTTAGGTGTTATTTTGTGGAATTGTGCATGATAGCTAAGCATGCCATTCTCATCCCTCTGTGCAAACATCTCTTTATTGATTTAAAGTGCTCTCAGGTACCTAACTCACTTTAACGGCTCTGTCTTATAAAAACCACATCCTCCTTCCATTGGACGGACAACCGCCTCTTAAATCAAAGCAATAAAAAGTTCACTGTCTTGTTTCTTACGTTTCTCCTGTTGTCTTTCTCTCACATCAGTTGTTTCACCTCCTCCCTTGTTCTAAATGATCATGTCGTTATCTACCGCCCTCCATGTTGTCCTCTCCATCTTTTTATTTTAACAATTCTGCACACAAGCTTCGAGTTTCTGGCCTGAAGTTTAGCGTTCACGTCGGACTGAAAGGAAGAAATACTGCTCTGCTAAGTGTTCTGCAACGAGCCTTTCCACACTTACTCAGAAAGCCAGCAGGAGGTCCGGGCCGATGTGAGAAGCATGTTCACGACTTTCTCCTGCAAGCCATGACTTTTAAAAAAAACAATGTTGGTCACAAAACCGTGTTCACTTCTGTGAAACATTGAGAAGTGGTTTGGAGCTAGGATCTTGTGGTGGGATGATACCCTGTGAGACTACTATGGGGATATCTATACAGTGCTATAGTGTTTCCTTTTTTCTCGAGAAAGGAATCAATCTCGGTTGTTCTTGGCAGTCCACACACGTTCACAGAGCACATACGAAATGAAGTCATGTACAGTACAGTATGATTAGATACTTACACTTCACACAAGGAGGGGAACAAATCTCAGTTTTCGCACTGCAAGCAACACCATCAGCATGTCAGCGGATGTCCCTTCACTTCCTTTAGATAAGTGACCCATCTAATAAGGATATGATTAACAATTCTGTAAATAGATGAAGATTATGAAAGTGGATTTCTTATGACAGCCACCCAGCAACAGCCAATCTGATTATCAAAATGTGGGCTTGCTTTTTGTCGGTTTTCGTTTTTTTCTTGGAGGATTTTCAGTTTAAATGTACTGTTTAAAAAACGTACATATTGGTTTTTCTTTGCTTTCACCACATTTTTAAGGGAGTAGGTTCAAATCTTTGGCGTGGTGTCAACAAAACAGAAGAACAAGCCAGATGTATATGAAACATTTTAGGGTTTGACTGCCATAGTAACAAATATGTCCTTCAACATTTTTGAGCAGTACAGTTGACTCAATGACGAAACAAGATGTCATGTTGGTGGCCCTGGCAAAACAGCTGCTCATACAGTAGCTTAGATGAGGTAACTAGGGTCTCAAACTGTACATGTTCTGTACTTTATACACAGTGTAAAGTTAAAGGTTTAGCTTTTGCAGAAATCCAACGTCCTCAGGCCTTTCAAAGTCAGTGTGAGTGATTTCCTGTCTACTGGGGTGAGGAAAGTTGCCAAAGAGATAGCATCAGCCCTACCTGCAGACGTATTAGGGCCCATCCCAGTCCATTAGTCCATTATCTCTCATTCTTTCTTTATCACAGCTTCTCTCGACATTAATCAACATTTTCATACAATACATCATTTGTTTCAGCCCAGTTCTCTCTTTGTTTCCTCCTTCCTCCATCCCAAGTTATCTAACCAGACATTTTTCAATCGGGCTGTTATTCAGACGACTGCGGGGTCATGCTGGTTCTTCCGCCCACGGCTAAATTTCGCCTCATGGGAAAGAGTGATGAGCTCTAAATGTAATCACAAACCTGCACAGAGGCCATATTTCCCACTTAGCTTCCATTTCTCGGTTGTTTGAAAGTATTGTATTACGGCCGTTTAAAAAATGTGGTAACATCTCCAATGACCAATACAGATTGTTGCTATAATTCACATTAGGGAGTTTATGGCAATTAATCGCTGTCATGTGAAAACTGCAATTTCTGTAAATTGGTTTTACACTTAAACTTAAACAACACATCAGAAAGCAGTCACAGTGACCTGGGTGAGGCTAGCTAGCCTGTTATTAACTGGGGAAAGTGTTGCAGTACATCTCCTATCACCAAATCACAGAGATAACGGTTACATTAGCAACATCTCAGAGACAGAGCGAGGAGACGTAGTGCTGCAGAGAGCTGGAATGTGACACCGACCCAGATAAGGAAACTGCATGGACAAGTTACAAAGAGAGATGTGCACTAATCATATATTTTTTCCCCTTTCTTTCCCACACTCATAATTTTTGCATCAATTTTTCAAACCCTGCGCTCCTGCTTCAGTCTCTTGCCCTCTCCCTCCACCTTTACCCTTTTTACCTCTTTCTTGTGTCTTTCTCCCGGTCTCGGTGCAGATGAAAAAGAGCCAGGAAATGGCCTGTGACATTCTTATTAAGTGCGTAAATCCTACTGTTCACAGTGTCAGCGGGTAAAGATGATTTAAATCGCCTTGTCTGCCCACACACTGCTGCCTGACCCCACCATGATAACATTGAAAGGTACAGGCACACCCACTCACACTGATAAACACACACTCACAGTTGAACAATAACGTGTGTGAGAGTGCTTTTGATAAGACTTAAATGCCAAGAACATAGTGGCACACTTCCTTCTTCCTCTTTTTTCAGATGTTACCCTGAGGTCAGTGTTTGGCATTGGTCGGTCATCTTGGTCAATCGCGTGTTTGTAGATGTGAAAGTACCCAAACCTGTGGGTCTGTTCCCACAGCTGGAGGCGGCACATTGTGTTGGGGGGGAAACATTAGTAAATCTCAGCTAAGCAGGCCACATCCTTCACCTTAAAGCCCTGCAGGTAATGAGACAGGGGGAATCATTGCCAAACATGCCTTCCCACTAAAAACTTCCCGGCTGTGCAGGAGGAATTATCTTCACATTTATTGCAGCTTGGTAAATCGCTCCCTTCCAATTCATTATTCTGTGTATTAACCTGCGGAAAGGTTTTTGAATTGCACAATTTTACTGTTTGCTTAATGAGAATCCCCCCAGCTGAGGGTATGTAATGAGAAACAGTTAGAATTAGGTGACCTATTTTAAATGGAGCACCATGACCTGTCATTAAATCAGCTTCAGCTGCATATCCTCTGTACTCACATGTGTGTTCAGCTGAAGAAACAACACACCTAATGGACACCATTTGAATGAGATTTGCATTCAAGCAACAGCCAAACAAAGCGTAGCCATGAATGACAACTCCAATTTAAATTTGAGGGTGCGACTGAGCAGACACCAACTTCAATGCGCCTGCAAGCACATGATTAGAAAGGCACGGAGCATCCGGTTAGTGTCATGTGAAGGTGAGAGACCGTTTAGAGCTGATTTGCTTAAGTGGCAGTAGGCAGCAGCATGGGAAAATAGACTTTAGGGAACAGAATCTGTGTGGTTTTAGCTAAATGCTAATGTCAGCATGCTAACATGTTGTTACGGCCACAGCATTAAAACAGCATTTTACGTAACAATCAAAATGATAATAGTAACAATGGCTAGCAGGTATTTTTGTAATGTTCACCATATTTGATTTACCTCAAGTAGATGTAGAGACATTTTACTGGGTAAGTGTAATGGTGCTAATTGGAAATTCAGGAGATCAACAAATTCATTAGGGTTCATCCTCTGAGGGGCCAGAATTGTCTGAACAACATTTATTGGGAATTTATCTAATGGTTGTAGAAATATTTAGTAAAACAACCTAAAATGTCAACCTAAAAAGACAAGTTAATAGGATGTATCTCCATGAATATCTGTAGAACTGTACAATTGAATCTCAACTACAATGGGGCATTATCCTGTCCCAGTCGTTGAGATATCTCCACCAAATTGGGTGAAAGATGTACATGTGCTCATTCTCACCACATTGAAAAGAAAGACAAATGTTCATTGTCCCAAAACTCTGAAAACAAAACCATCCTTTTTCCAGAGTTTGTTGCAAACATCAATACATACATCACTCAGTTATTGTATTGTATAATGCTATTCTGTTTCACAGAGACAACCACATCCTCTCCTCAGTAGAGGCTTGTGTTTAATCCCCTTGGTTTGATTTTTAACACTGTGTCCACATCCTGTCTTCTGAAGCTGCGAGGAAGAAAATACGGCATAAGTATATTCTGCCCAGTTCACATGCATGTGTATTGGAGTCGCACACTGTCCATCTTAACATATTTTGGGAGACTGCCAGTGAACTGCCAAACGTTAAGCTTCAAACACAACATGCAACGCCTGTTCCAGTGCCAAGTTCCTCGTATGGAAAAACACAGCGATTAGTGCTGTTTATAGCACAGCACGATGCAGGTATCCCACAGTGATTGACATTCTACTTAAACATTCCACATGTAGTAATCAAAAAAATCTTAAATCCAACTGTATGTCATTTAGCGAAGTGAGGTTATAACTGTGCTTTTCTAACTTCTTGCAGTGAAAAGAGGACTGTAAGTCTGATTTTAGGAGTGAAAAAGATTTGCTTGTGAAAGAGATGCCAACTGAGGACAGAGGGGAGGAGAGCAGAGGAGAGGAGAGCTGGCTGTTAGCAGACATAATGGGAACCAGGCCTGGTGGTGGAGAGGTAATTAAACTGCGAAGCACAATGGCGTCACCACTCATAAACTCTCCCTTCAAGAGTTTTTACCTCCTAGCTCTTTTCTTTGGACAATTGTGTATCTGAGATCCATAACAAGTAAGTGTGTTGAACATGGTAATATAATTCAGCTATTGTGTTCTGCTGCAGTGTGGACACATAAGTGCAATGCCCATTAATTCCCTGGATCAATATGAATTGACAAAGATAGACTTAAAATATGTAGCTCAAGCCATCTAAATAAAGAATTTGCTATTTCATGAAAAATGCCATAAGTTCTGCCAACAAAAGATTGAAAAAACCCACTTTGGCCTTGTCAGTGTTACTGGTTTTCCAATTTACCCAAAGCCAGACCAACTCATAATCTTTTTTCTACGTCTGTGCTTCTAATATCCTCGTGGAAGCAGACTATTTTAGAATGACACTAGACAAGTTTAGCCCCATTATTGAATTTCTAGTTATGTTGCAATTTGAGAGGCGGCTCAGAGGATAATATGTCCTACCTCTATGTAACGCTACAAATGTATTCCAGGAAATGACAGCATCAATAAGCAATGTTTCCATGATAACAAAGGATCAAGTGACTTCCTGTGAGTTGGTTATCATTTAGCTGCTAAGAAACCAAATATCCCTTTCAGGAATCAGGGTTAGGGTCAGCTAGGGTTTACCTCTTGGCATAACAATGTATTTATCAAATAATCAGATAGTATTTACATATCCCGTATCACAAACCAAAATGTGCCTTAGGGGGCTTTTCCTTCTGTACAGCATAAAACACGCTTTGGTTATAAATGCAGATTTAATGACTTTAAAAGATGTTCATGTCATACTGCTAAGGTGTGGAAAAAGACACGTTTTAAAATGAAGAATAAAGTGGCAGTTAATGTGTGTGTGCAGGGAGTGGGTGCACTCAAACTACTTGTTAACATATTACTTATTGACTTTATAAATGTGTAGGTAGACCAGTCATCTTTGGAGAGGTGTTAAAGTGTATCTTGTTGCCTCACAACTCAACATATTTTTTACTATAAGCACAGAGAAAGAAAACCGCATCCAGCACCAAAGCAAGCTTTCTCCTCAACTTCAGATACACTTTCACTTTTCACTAAACATGTTTGGGGGTAAACGTTATCACTTGCACTTTTCTCCCACTCAATGAACCAGTACAGTCTAAGTGAGGGATTACATTCGCATGTGTGTGTGTGTGTGTGTGTGTGTGTGTGTGTGTGTGTGTGTGTGTGTGTGTGTGTGTGTGTGTGTGTGTGTGTGTGTGTGTGTGTGTGTGTGTGTGTGTGTGTGTGAGTGCTAGCCAATCACCACGAGGAGAGTGTCAGGGTTCAGGGGACATCAGCGAGGGGCAGGTCACGACCCGCCATGTCACGCTCTAATTGTGATTGTCATGTTGATGGAGAGGAAAGAGACTGGAAAATTAGCAAGGTAACATACATTTTAATGATAGGTACTGGGCCGTGGAGACGTGTGTCTGAAAGTGTGTGTGCGTGTGTGTGTGTGTGTCTGTGTATGTGCGTGTGTGTGTGTGCGTGTGTGTGTGTCTGTGTACGTGCGTGTGTGTGTGTGTGTGCGTGTGTGTGCATGTGTCTGTGTACGTGCGTGTGTGTGTGTGTGTGTGTGTGTGTGTGGTGTGGTGTAGTGTGTACGTGTGTGTGTGTGTGTGTGTGTGTGTGTGTGTGTGTGTGTGTGTGTGTGTGTGTAGGCGAGGTGGGGAGTGAGTTATTTGGTTCTGCGGCGAACGGAAACCATTGTTTAAGCCACAGCTCTTGTCTCATAAGTGTTTGCTGTTGTGGGAATGCTGCGGTTTTTTGCAGTCACAGAAGAAGAAAGCAGTGTACCACTAACAGAAACAGTAGAAGAAGAAAGGGAGTGGTGGAGCAGCAGAGACAGTATGAGGAAAAGACATAATGAGACAAAGAAAGACAGAGAGCTTGGAAGAATATATGAAAAGAGAACTAAAGGAAGAACAGAGAAAGAATGAACATGCACAAAACACCAGAGAATAAAGAGGGGACGGGACAGAGGTGTTTCCATGCCTGTCTTGTTTGAGTTTTTTCTGTGATCTTTCTCTCTAAACCTCGGGCTGCGCGAATCCCCAGGCCAGCCCGCTGTAGGAATTTACAGTCCGCTCGGCCTGCCTGCTAATAAAACACATGTGGACTTGTAGAGGAATGGGGAGGAACGGGGTCCTGAGAACAGCCTCTCTCTGTATCCCAGTTCGTTAAAGCACACAGACAAGCACAGGAACAAATTCATTCATACACACTGTATATACCGGCTAATGCAAATGCAAGCACATGCGTAAGCACTGCACATTAAAAGTGATTCTGCTTCTACAATATATTATGTGGATATACATATGCAAATATATATATAAAAGCATTATTTCTCGACAGGCTATGTTCTGATTTAGTCACAGTTAAGGCGCCCAACACAAAGCATCGACAGAATTAGAATAAGATCTTAGAATGAAATAACATTTAAATAATAAATGTGGTTGTCATATATCACTGCTAGAAACCAATCAGATTGCTTGATTTGAGCTACCCATGTTATAATTAAAGAGGCCCTATTATGCATTTGGGGGGTTTCCCTTTCCTGTAGTGTGTTATAGGTTTGTGTGCATGTAAATGGTCTGCAAAGGCTAAAATGCCTATGTCCTTTAAGTAGAGAATACTGATATAAGGCATATTGGACATGTACCATTACTCTTACCTGAGCATAATAGGGCTTCTTTAATTGTATCTATGCTATCCAAAGATATAAAACAAAAGGCAAACACATTTCAAGTTACTCAAATGATCTCCTGAGTGTCATTGATAACCATTTTCTGAGGCACAAAGAGCTTTCTTGGGAAATTTGTAAAGCATCATTTGGAGGTTAGGCTACAAATGTTCCACACGTGTCATTGATTTTCGCTCGACAATGCATGGAAAGTGGCCTCAAGTCTAATGGAAATTAGTCCTGTCTGTGCTCTGCCTCTGCTGCAAATAATGCAACAATAACTGTCATGAAAAACAGATGCAGCTCTTCTTAATCCATTCACAAAACCACTCGTCGTAAAAGGACTCCGTTGTGCTTCTTCTCCCTTTTTTCACGTCCTATTATTTGTCTGTGATTCATCCTCCAGCTGTCCACAAAATATGTCTTTGCCGGGCAGAAACACTCAAGGATTATCCCCTGCGTAGAACAGCTTGCAATTAAATGTTTTATATACTCGCCTCAAGAGGAGTGTGTGTCTGACAGAGGGAAAGATAGTGTGTGCTTCCAACTGGGGGCCCTTCAGAGTTTTGTGAGACTCCAGGGGGGTCAAGAAGAGACGCAGATAGAGAGCCCTGTCACCAAAACCCTCTCATCATTAATCTGCAGTCCTCAGAGAGAGTGCAGAGACGAATGTCTGCCTTAGAGAAATATGCTCAAGGTGGCCCTTTGGTCGCATATATGTTAAGTGATGAGAACACAGGCGTCCATACTATGTGTAGAATAAAGCACTCAGACTTGGTGGGAATATTATCTAAAAGGCTTTGCAAGACAGTGTTTGAAGGCCATTGTAGGAAGAAGGAGCCAGGGGAAGAGTGTGATATACATCGAAATGACTCCAAGGTTAAAGTTGTTTATTTACGACGAGAACGTTGACAATTCCCTAAGATTAAAGTGTAACATTTAAGTAAAAAATGCTCAAATTGTACGAGAATTTCTTTAAATATTCTCCTACATTTTCAAAGGTTTGTGGTTGTCATATAACGGATAAGAACCAATCAGATTGCTTGATTTGAGCTACAAGTTTTAACCTTAATATGTGCCCCCACACATCAACACAAGGTTAAGAAATGACTGTTCGATATTCTCTGAGATTAAAAAGGTTTGTGGTTGTCATATCACAACTAAGGGGGCCATTGTAGGTAGAACAATAATTTACATAGCCAGGGAGGTGGTGTTATATTCATTGGAATAACTCCAAGTTTAAAGTTGTACATTGAAGAGAAAAAGCTCAAAATGTATGACAGTTTTTTTTCTCCTAGAATATCAAAGGCTACATTGAAGAGAAAAATCCCAACTCTCCTACAAATATATTTGTTATGTCTGTAAAGGCACCACAACCACATCAGATCATAGACGCCGCCTCTCGCTTTTATTATGCGTACAGTGGATGACCTCATCAAATTATACTTTGCAAGCAATTTCTTCTTCTCTCTAGCTCAAGAGCACCATATTAACATTGCTTCAGCTCTGAAATCTCAACCTAAATGTTACCGTACAGATACCATCTATCACATGTTTCATAATTAGGAGGATGTAAACAAAGAGACGGGGCAGAAAGGCCTCCATCCCATTGTTTCTAAAGCTGTCCCGCATCATCTGTACGTACAGACGGAGGTGGGGGATGGGGTGCGGCTGGGGTCAAATTAAGGCTCAGTCTATATATTATGAAGGAAGATAATGATGTCGCGATGAAGAGGGGGGGATATAGAGATTACGTAGACTGTCATAACGTATCCAGTAGAACTGTCTTTGAGGAAAATGTGGACATGTAATCAGGCGTTTGGAAAGTATCTACAAATATGGTGTACCATGTCAGGGAGAGGGCGGTTATTTACTCTCAGTTTGTGTATTGTCCTTGTTTAATCTGACATAATGAGGAGGCTGCAGTATATTCAAGGCTTTTATTGTCATTCGTACATAGCTACAGTGTAGTTATGTCGATGAAAATCTTAGGTCCCAGGCTCCTCCAACAGTCCAACACAATAAAACAGATAAAACAGATAAAATAGTGCAAGTAAATACAATAAAATAGAATAGAAGTAGTGCTATAAGAGTCTATATACAAGTGTTAAACTATTTGTAAGTTGCAAACAATTGAATGTTATGGATTTTCTTAGTTCAGGTGTTTTAACAGTATTACTGTCATTACTGTATTCAATAGTTTAAGGATCCTAAACCCTGAGATGTGTCATTTTGTAGTGGCAGCTTTTACTTGTTCTGTCCATGGTGGATTTCTCGTGATAAGATGAAACCTGTGGGGCCCAGCAGAAGACACGGCCTGTGGAGGAGCTTTTGACCCATCGCTACTTCAGCCGTGTCTGACAGCAAATCTCTAGAGACTCATATGGAATCTTCTTTTTGCCTGTAAAAAGGAAATAGATATTACTTTTGGGAAACCTCCAGCTTGTGTACGTTACATCTACTGCAGGGGTGTCAAACTCAATTTCATCGCAGGCCACATTAGCATTATGGTTGCACTCAAAGGGCCGGTTGTAACTATATAAATATACATATATAAATATATAATATATATATAAAAATAATGTATTACATTACATTGTTGCCTCTGAATTGGATTATTATCGGATAAGATAATAACTTAGTAATTAACTACGTCTGAAAGCAGAAGTCTAGGGCAAATCATTGCAAGTCTCTTCAGTGCACATGTCACAAAAGGAGATGCATTGCGGGGCCACATAAAATGAAGTCACGGGCCGGATTTTGCCCCCGGGCCTTGAGTTTGACACCCCTAATCTACTGTGTCCATTATTGTCAGGGTTTATCCTTTAGGACAGTGTTTCCCAACCTGTGGGCCGCGAACGCATTGCAAATGGGCCGCCAAGTAATTTGGAAAAACATTATGATTTGTTAGGAAACATTACATTATTAAGATTTTTTTTTTATTTGAACCACTTTTCCTTTCTGTTTCTTGATCCTCCTTAGCAACGGTCATTACAGTCCTTGACAGCTGTCTGTAGTACTGGATTAACAACGTGTCACATGTTCTGAATCGACCAATCAGAACTTTATTTAGTATCCGTATTGTTTATGGTTGAATGTGGGCCCTGAGTTGAAAAAGGTTGGGAACTGCTGCTCTAGGACATTTATTTGATTTATGTCTCACCAAAAATAAACCAATTTATCCGATTGCCAGAATGCCACAGCCTCATGGATAGACTTGCAGAAACATTTATTTAAATGTAATGATTTTAAAACGATTTTTTTTTGTAAACTGATCCATATCTTACATTCGTCATATTTAAATAAATGATGGTAGCCTATACATTGTGCTTTGGAAGTGTTTTCATGCTGCTTTAAACAAAACAATTGAAATGAAAATAGTTTAACAATGATTTAAATGCAAAACGTAAGGAATTATGGCACAAAAAACTAAATTATTCTAAAAATAATTATTTTGACCCGGCCCGCAATGAGGTACGTCTCTTGACATGTTCTTGTTTGTGAGCAGGTTATTTCCACATGTCTCTAACTGTTTGTTTTAATTCCTGAGCTGTGTGAACATTAGGCTTAATTGTGGGCTTGTGTAAATGTGGTTTACATACAACCTATAATTGCTTTCACATCCCTGATCGGTGCCGCCGGCCTGTTCCTCCGTGTCACGCTGCCATCGTGCCAGCAGCATGCCGACACAAGCTGCTCCACCCAGGGATCGATCTCTGACGTGACGCTGCAGAGTCATCGCCCTGCTGATCTCCATTGATTCACAGGTTTCTTATCGTAATATGTAATTAAAACCATATTAAACTCTTGCTACATATGATTTAGTCTCGATTTGACATGGTTAAGGTTGTCACACTGGAAAAAATGCTGCTCCAAAATCAAGTAAAATAATTATAAAAACAACGTGTTTTAGCTTAAAAAAATCTGCCAATAGAGCAAGTGAACTTTTACTTGGTTAGATTTCTTGAAATAAGACGGCATGTTTGGATAAAGGAGATCTTGTGATAAGCTGGGAAAACTTATTTTGAGCTATATCTTACCAGGATGAGTAAATGTTGTGTTACTGTACAAAGTAAGCCTGAAATGCTCAAAGGTTTTCAGACGTTAGTTGGTGATTTTCCAAGAAGAATTATTATTTTTTTAAATCAAGTAAGATTTATTTGTTCAAACAAGATGAACCATCTTTTACAAAAACCACAGCAGCTTATAAGATGTTTTCAAGAGTCTTGAAGCATCTAAAAACAAGACCCTATATCTCACTCCATTGTTACCTCTTCAGTTATTAGGTCTTATATCGAGTGTAAAGACATCTTCTGACTAGAAATTAGACGAATATACTTGGCAAGTTTTTTGTTTTTACAGTGCAATTCCAATAAGAGGGTTATCTTTATTTGACATTTAAAGAGTCACCAAACAGGAAATGGAAATGAGGTGAGTGAACTGACACAATGATTTGTTTAAAGGCGACTGTGGTCCAACGTATAATAATAATAATAATAGATTTAATTTGTTAGCGCTTTTACAGGTTCTCAAAGACGCTTTACAGATATAGTGAAAAGAAAAGAAAAGAAAGGAACAACAAATAAATATATAGTTAAAGTTAAAGTCAAATAATACAAAAACAATCACACATTAAAAGCCAGATTGAAGAGGTGAGTTTTTGTGAGTGTTTTGAAGGTGGTGAGGTCAGCAGTCTCTGATGGGTTGTGGGAGTGAGTTCCAGAGGGAGGGGGCAGCGACGGAGAAGGCTCTGTCCCCCCAGGTCCGGTGATTGGTGTGGGTGGGGATGGATAGGAGGTTGGCTTCTGATGATGTATAGATGCATTATCCTAATGGATGTATATTTATGTAAAGAGGCCACGTTCAATAATGGAAAATGTTTTAGAATTTCGCATTTCATAATGAACAAAAAGCTGTAGGCCATAGGTCCCATCTATGTATGTCCTTCCCAGTAACAATGGTTACATTTGAATCAATGACTGTGCATACTGAACCACTAAGGATGAGAGAGGACACCAGCTTTGGATGTTATCAGCGTTATAGATAGGGATAAAAAGAGCCCTGCAACACCTGCTAGTAGGTTCAACTATCATCTATTCGATATTGTTGATCACGGAAACAAGTAGCCTACCAGAAGACTGTGACTACTAGCGGCTGTATTTTCCCATTTTGAATGTTATCAGTCCATTCAATAGCCCTTATCAGTGAATAACAGTACTACTCTAATGCTTCAGAAGGGGCGAACTGCACCCACCGGTATGCTAAAAGCTGCTTAATAAACTTTACGAAACTGTCAGGTTTATTTACAGTTTTGGCACCACAAAAAAAAATGGTTTAGTTTAAAATAAGGGTAAAAAATGTCACATAACTTTCCTCACAGCCTGTGCTTCACAGATATCTCATAAATAGGGGTTTGTTTGTTTACCCTTCCGAAAGCTGACTTTTGATGTCAATCCACGACTCCACTTAGGCTGTGGAATCGCCCGTAGAGAACTGCTTTTTCCTGAATAAATCATAAAAGCAGCAGGTGCGTTTTTGAGCCTGAATCACTTTATATATATAAATCACAACAATCGTTTTGCTCGAGGCTATGAAATGGCCTGGAGTTAGTGGGGTGAAACTTTGTTGTTCAAATGAACTATCGTTGCCACAGGTGCACATGTGTCTCAAGGTCTGATAGGGTGAGGAAAGCTGCAGTTTGACAGTAACCAGCTGAGACTGAGGGGAAGCCACTCAGAGTTCAGACACAGCTGCCTGCACATCTGTCTGTCTGTGAGTTCAGCAGATTATCGATTGTTAAAAGCGTCTTTCTGCGTATAGAAAACCCCAGTTAAGTCAGCAAGAAAAAGCAAAGCTTGAAAGTGAATAAAGTTGAAACCCACTGTAGAGCAAGACACTGAAATTGGGGGATTTTGGCATTCAATTGCAAATGAAGTGAACAAAATTGAAAAAGGATAGCGTCAAACTCTGAGGAATTTAAAATGGACGCATATGTCAGTTTATTAAGGTATAAGGAATTAGATAACCATAATTTACTATAGATATTGTTCCATATTTACCTCCGCCAATACGGTTATGTTTTCAGTCTAGTTTGTTGGTTTTTGGTTAGTTTGTAATCAGGTGTATGGAATAATTACTTTTACCAATTTTCATGAAACTTGGTGGAAGGGTCTAAAATTGACCTTGGACAAACCGATTACATTTTGAAGCGACACTTGCATTATTTGTCACTTCTGCCTTGGCGAAGGTCTGCGCTCTGCAAGGTTGAAATGTAATCATTTATACAATATATCTCTTAATTAGTCCCCCCCCACTCCGCTGTACAGACAAACGGGAAATAGAGAAATGCACACCCAGCGTGACTCCAGATATAGTTGGAGTTGCTGATCTGGGAACGCAAACACCATGACGGGATATTGACATGTTGCCAATTCATGATGTGTTTATCCGGCTATTATAACACCAGTATCTGGGCACAGCCAGAGTGTAATAGCTGGTGGAGGAAATGATATAAGTGACACACAGTGCGACCAATAATCTAAATATACAAACTAATGATTACTTTCTGCTACGGGGGCAGATGATATGGTCAATGTGTTGTGTGAGAGAGGGACGATTGATTGGCCCTATAGCGCTCGTGGTGACACTATGGACTCATCTGATGTCCACCCACATGTGACTGGATGGATTCCTCTGACACACTGTGCTTCCCATGTGAAAGTTAATGAAACTTTCTGCATGTAATCCAACATGTCAAGCCTTTGCATGCAAGAAGAAGCCTGTAGGACGGAGGGTATAGATGCATTTATAAGTCCTATAATTACACAACAGAATAAGTCATTGCCTTCCATAATGTCCTTATGGTGGCTATATTGGGAAGAGGGTAGTTGTCAATGTCTTCTAAAATGCACATAAAGAAAGATTGTGGTCAGTGGAGATTTTGCAGCATGATGATGTCATACTTTGCTTCTGACAATATCAATTTCTTAATGTTAACTTAAAAAGGGTAAAACCCAATTTTGAGGCCCGGATAAATGTAAACATGGCTAGCAGTGTTAACTTTCTCTTAATCCTATAATCCCTTACCCTGTTTTACAAGGATTCTAATTCAAGAAATGTGGTTACCGTAGAAAATACCACTATAAAATGTATGCATGTTAATGTAGTAATGACATATAGGTTATTTTAGTTGGTAAAGAAATGTATTTTCTGTTTAAATTAAAGATATTTCAATAAAAGAGACTGCAACTGGTGTGGTGACCTAAATTGCTGGTGGAAAAACTGTAGGAATAACCACATCATTATACGTTAAGTCTTTACGTCTTCTTGCCCTCAATGTAAGCACTCATTGTACAGTAAATCCACATAATGAACATGTGGTATACCTAATCCTGAACGCACAGATTATAAAACAAAGGGCTGGCTAATCCTGTGTCTCTGCAGAATTTGGAACATCACTTGTTAGTGTGCGTAGGTCTTTGTATTAATGAGTCTACTGTGCAACACTTTTACTACTTTCTCTAACTGTGCCAAACATTATAGCCACATCACTTACAATGACTCTCTTAATGTGGTCAATGTGGGGCCGCCGGACCCCCAGGCTGCGGAGTGATGTCGTCTGTTGCTCTGTTACCTTGTAATTAACCTGTTTATTTTTAAAAATTCTTTGTAAATAAATGTGGCTTTGCTTGATGTGATGGATGTGCGGTTAGCTTTATGCATTGTAGCCGACTTATATTTACAGTTAGCTTTTAGCTGCAGGGGGCCACGCCACTGGTGCGGCTTTAATGAACGCCATTGCACAACAGTAGGCAGTTACCCACACATACATAAACACACACATATAAGCACACAAAAGAAGGCTAAGAGGGAAAACAAATGTATGTGCGCGCACTATCGTGGTCACTCAAGCAAACCAGGTTAATCAAGCTAGCATGAATTAGCCCCCCTTCTTCACAGTCTGCGGTGTTGCTGGGCGTACACATATAGACTATCCTCCATTTTAGTTAACATAGAAGGCTTCTCATTTGAACATTCAAAGTCAGGTTGGAAAAAAGTAAGTAAACCCGTTTTGTAACTACTTAAACAATATTAAATAGTTATGACCTCAATAAAAAGGTTCCTGAATGTGTTGATTATATAAGCCAGGAGAAATGTCTGATTCCAAGTGTCCACTTTCTTTTCCTTGGCAACTAACATTAAATGTCTGAAGCTAACGCTACGTTTAGAAAAACCTTTTTTACCAGTCCACGAAGTCTAGACATAAAAGTGTTGCAGTTGAGAGCCAGTTAGACCTAGTGTTATAACCAAAAGGGAAAGATATATTTGTACAAATAACTTTATGTCGTTTAGTTGCTTAGCTTACAAACATGGACATGCAAGACAGAGTTTTATATCTGCTTAATAGCAAGCGAAAAACACCTTTAGCATAAGGACCAAGCTATGTTTTGGTCACAAAAACATATTTAGCTTGGATTGCGAGCTGATGTGCTTGTCAGTAACTAGGTTGTATTTTTCTTGACCTATAAGTATAACCCCTCAAGATGACAAAATATAAAATGATCTTGGCCTTCTTAGAGCAGACAATTACACTGTCAATCCATTTCTTACTCTTTTGCTGTTGTATTTTTGGTTTCAGAGAGGGTCAAAATACAAAACCACCATCCAACTCTAAATACTATACTGTACAAACATTGTATTGCTTCGACTTGGAGCTGTCCCATGTACAACATTTCAACGTGTGGATAAATCCGTAGCTTGACAGGCCTGCCATGTTCGGTTATGGTTGGGAGGGGTTAAGCAAACGGTCAATTAGTAGCTTCAGATGGACATAATTATAATATTCCAGTATGTCAGTAAGAGTTGCCTTGTCATAACATAGGACTATTATACTGCTTTTAAATGTAGTTTATGGGTCCTTTTCTGTGATCTTTAGCACAATCGATGGCAACATTTCAACCTGCTTTCAAGTAAAACCAGCTGACAGAACTTGGCATGATATTGTGGAGCTCAAGGAGGGTAAAAAAGTGTACAAACTGTACCTTATGTTAACCACAATGGTGATTTCCCCTCCTCCTCTACATAACTTACCCCCCTTTAGACCTGGAGAGTGTAGTTGTGCTCCTTAGTGGACTCCGTGTTTGGCCTAACGTTGGGTTTTTGAGTCAATGGGCTGTGAATAACAAGCATGGGCTTTCTGTAGGACATTAGGGGATGATCTGCAGTAAACAAAGGATCATAGGGTGTGAGGGACAAACTGCAGGACTGGAGAGGTTTACACACACACTTAAAGATCACCCAATACAGTAGAGAGGTCAAACAAGAAGGGATTATCTCGAGTTAGCCAGAAGCCATTCTTTTGTATGTGTTTTAAGTATCAGGGAACACATTAGGTGAAATGGATAGTGTTTTCAAAGTGTGTTATGTAGAGCTAGACATCTTACTCAGGAGTCACATTTTGAATTCATCCGGGCAGCGTAGGGTTTAAATCAGCATGTGTTTTCGTGTTTTCTTCCCCCTCTGCCTAAGTCAACAGGAATCGGGCCAGTAAGTCAATGAATGGTGTCTTTATTCCACATGGATGACTGCAGCATGGATCTACTCTACTAAAATATCACCTAGGTGGTCTTGCTTCAAATTCAGACTGGAGCAGGGCTGAATTACTGACCAAGAGCCTTTCTCTTTATTCCAAATGACAAGATTAGCCATGCGTAAAACAAGGAAGTTCGAGGGTTGCCTTTAAAACTGGATTTAGAGTGAGCCAAGTAACAGCATTAGAAGCTTGTAATGTGATTAGCAGACTATTGGTCGGCACATAAATGCGACTTAAAAAGCTTCAGACTTATGATTGCAAGGCTTCTTGGTAGCAATCAGTTTAACTCGAGATGGTGTCAGAGTTGTAGGGCGCACTAAGAGGGACTTAATCAAACATGATGTATGGTTTTGGGTTGGACTCGGAGCGCGATGGCAGGAAATACACATCCATCAAACCAACTGCCAACCTATTTAGACACTGACTGAACGTTTTAAACTGTGCTTAATTTGATTGACTTTTGCAAAAAGGGGGTGAACCAAACCAAATTTGCACGTGAATCCCATTAGTTATAGCCTTGTCTTGTGTTTCTGGATGTTGGCAGTTGAAGGTCGTTCAATATAAAAGTCAGTTGTAGGTTCATGCAGTAGTGATAGGCCCATTTATGTAAATCCATGTAAAGGCACATTTTTACTGAATTTGTTCAGTGTCGTCATTTGTGGTGAATGTATTGAACTCTTAGCTTGATCTCTAAGGTTTCTTATATCTAGTGAAAACATATTTGACTGTTATAACCTCAACACAGAGGTTCCTGTATGTGTTGATCGTATTAGACTGGAGACATTTCAGAACATTTCCCTTTGCAAAACTGTAAATATGTATGTAACTCCAAGTGTGTATTTCCTTATTATTGGTACTAGCCCTGTTTTGTGTTTCTGCATTCTGGCAGTTGAAGGTCGTTCAAAAATAAAAATCACTTGAAGGTAGATGTGGAAATGAGAGGCCTATTTAGAAATCAATGTTGGTAGGTATGAAACAACTAGACCAGGCTAAAGCCATGTTAGAAGCTCTGTCAGGCCTGAGGTATACTTGCTTAGAGAAGTACCAAATTGCTTAATATTCACCTTCTGACGACCATGAATGAGTATACAAAATGTCATGCCGATCCATCCAATAGTTACTGAGATATTTCAGTGTGGACTAAGGTGGCGGACCTACCGAAAGACCAACTTTGACGTCCATAATGTGTCATTATTAGTTGGTATATCAAAACAGTTTCTGGGCTTTTAAGACAATATTTTCTACAGTTAATAATGACGTTTTAGGAATAATTCTCTAAATGGCTTCTTTTTCTTAGAACTGTTGGCAAGGAAACAGTAGAGGGCAAATTTCTCTTGACTCCAAAACATTTCAAAACTGTTTAATGTAACACACGCGACCTTGGGAATGTCTTTGTTTTGGTTGCGGTGAACTGAGGTCACTGTGTGGTGTGTCCTCAGGCTAATGGCGGGTTAAATGAGCCTGGCGAGTTGCAAAGAGGTTCAAAAGTCCGTCTGAAGGGTCTCAGAGCTCATTTTTCAGCAGATGTGGTTCCAACACGACTCAATTTATGCGATTCATTAATCTGTTGGGATGAATTATAAAACGACTTCCTTGGACGTTACGTTGGTAAAGTTTGGGCTGTCAAGTTCGATGTAGTGTTCAGAGTCTTGAGTCTAGCCTGTAGGCCCAGAGTGTCGCCACTGGTTCCCCCGGGGACAAATGACCTTTGACTCCCTGGTAGCCAAGGGGTTACCAAGCTTTGACCTCGGCAGTTACAAGGGCGCATTCCCACTGAGAGGGTTGAAAGCCCGGAGACCCCAAGGCCGCAGACACACACACCCTCAGACAAACAGATGCACACAAACACACATTCACAGACATAAACACCTCAGAAATATCAGAAACTGAATCAGCAAAAAAACTCCCAGGCTGCTTCGACAGTGGAGTTTGACTTTGAAGGTTTTTTCTTCTTCTGTGAACATTATTACATTTCCCCCCAGAGTCACAGAGTCTGGCACGACTTTATTAATTAGTGCAACGAGTAGTGAGTGATTTACAACGCAAGTCTTTGGTGTCAGAGTTTAGAGTGGTGCAAATAGGTATCATTAGTCTGCGAGACGCTCTAAGTAGTGGCCACATACATACACATAATGAGAGCTTTCATTAGGAAACTGGGAAGATCAGTTGTGCGAGGTGAGTAAGCGTGTGTGTGCGTGCGTGTGTGTGTGTGTTGTGCCAGCATGATATGCATGCGAGTATGCACATAGGTTTGTTTACCTTTTTATCTGGCTTTGTTTGGCTCCTTTCATCATCAGGGTTACTTTGCATTGGGCAACAAGTGTAGCACGAAATAATGTATTCTTCTATCCTAGTCTTTTCCTGCACTAAATCTCATATTTATCCATCCAAAAACGACAAAAAAGTCGTCATTATTTCGCAATTCTTCCTCACATCATATGACTTATCTCTCTCCAATGATTATCTGTCTCCTTCTCCCACTGTTTTCATTTAATCTATTCACCATTTTATTTACCTCATGTTCCACCACTAACATTTTTCATGTACTCAAGCTATATCCAACTCATGCTTCAGTGCTTTATATTTACAGCAGGTTGATGATTTTACCAGGTTTCACGAGCCCGGGAAAGCACAATGTGCCACTGTGTGTGAAGCAATAATTGTTTTACATGGTGGATGTGATTTATGCGGTAATAGATGAGGCTTTTTGCCCAAGGGCTTCTCAGGTGTGTTTACCATCTGCTCAGCTCAATTGATTGAGGTTGCGTAAAAAGTGGAGGTCAAAGAAAACAGCCAAATACTCTGGGTTTGATATTTGTCATATTGGATTATTATTTTGTATAGTTTGTTGGCATACTGTCACAATAGTGGTGCAGTAATGACGTATTCTTTTGGGCTAAGTCAGTAGTTAGCACCGCAAGGGCTCCGTTGACAAAAAGCAATGGGATTTCTTTCCATTTTCCAGCTGTTTTAATATCATATAAAAGCTAAGGACATTCACCAGTGAGGTATGTACGGACGTATTTTTTGCCGTAAAACAAAATGCGAAAATATCTTAAGCTTGTGTCAACCACATAACTTACTTACACTTATTTCAGACCAAAATCACAGTGTTTCGAACGTTCGAGACCATGGAACCAGAAGTGGTCAAATTGCTGACTAATTCACAGTTGTTAGGACTCACTCCTGCACCTCTCTATGCTAACATGCTCAACTATGATAGTTAACGACAAGCATTAGCTTCTCAGCGTTGTCATTATAAGCATTTTAACATACTGATGCTAGCAATGAACTCAAAGTGCTGTTGTGACAAATTACAGCCTCGTAATGCAGCTAACATGTTCAAAGACTCTTCGTTTTGTTACGCAATTTAAAAGTATGTTGAACAGTGAGATTAGCTAGCATCTCTGCCACCTATACAATTCCAAAACCGCCATAAAAATACTTTAAAACAATATCCTTGTTTAGCTTAAAAGTACGGGGGTTTTTCTACGTAGTTTTTCGAATGATAATGGTATAAACGTAATCACTTAGACACCTGCCACATGTTAAAATATCCAATGACCTCTTTACAGTTTGTGTTCTGATGACGAACAATGTGTTATTATGAGCAATGCTTCCTGCCCACATGTGTGCTACCAGTGGATAAAACTACATCGAGTCTGCACTTACATGACACTCCTCGGAAAATACTCTCTCTGTGTCACACACACGCACACACTGCCAGTAAAAGCATCCAATTAACCGCAGACCACACCAGTTCATCATTAACACTGTGAGTCTCTCGGTTGGTGTGTGTTTGTGTGTCGACACAGGGATCTCTAACCTTATGTAATCTGTGTGTTTCCTGTAGGCTTGTCATCTGTTGGTAAATTAATCATTAAGTCCTGCTGCTGCGCCGAAGCATCTCTGGCCTCTGTTTTTATCAAGCTGTGCGTCAAGCTGTTCTTTTATATAACACTGAAAATATATTACACTTTCATTCCTTCTTTCTGTTGATTGTTTAAAAATACATGCCTGTAGTGGATCTGCCATCAATGTGAGCCAAGCAACAATAAAACACCTTCAAAGGAAATGAACAAAATTAGACATAAACCAAAGGCTCTGGGAGATGGAGTTGCATTTCGGATACATTTAAGAGCTTATCCACAGGGGCATCTTCGGATGGCTTTGGTCCTCGGAGACTCATTGATCTCAGCGGAAGGTTTTATCTCAATTTCTGTCTTTCCTGCTGCTGTGCACAGATGGTAATAATCCTGCAAACATCTTAAAAGGTTCCTATAAAAGCACCTTTAGGAGATTGGGTGCATGTTTTTTGTCAGTTTGCGTCGTTTCTCTGGATGTCGATTATTGTCTTTTTCTCCTTTGCTCTAACGCACTCTCTCACACACACACACACACACACACACACACACACACACACACACACACACACACACACACACACACACACACACATACTGTGGGAGTTGGTTGCCAGCGTGTGTGTGGTGCCAAGGCAGCAGCCTGGTGCGGCGATGATGGTGAGTCAGAGCTAGCAAGAACACAAGCAAGGAGCCATGGCACCCAGTCATTACAACACACACACACACACACACACACACATACACACCCACCCACACACACCCACACCCACACACACACACACACACACACACACACACACACACACACACACACACACACACACACACACACACACACACACACACACACACACACACACACACACACACACTGAAGGGATACAGACAAGGTAGAAACCAGTTGTTTCTCTGATTGAAGTTAGAATCCGTTTGTTGAACTGATGAGTTCTCCATCACTCTTTCTCTGTCTGTTTGTATGTCACTCTCATTCCTCCGTTTGTATTTATTTATACTTCCTCTGTACTCACTTCAAAGTTACATGATTTATAACCTACTCAAACACTCGGTCTTAGCACCGTCAAACAACCCAATCTTGCAGTTCTGAGCATAATCAACTACACAAATAACCTCAGCAGAAGACAGCATGGTTTGTGTTGAGCTAACTCTAGCACTCATTTGGTGGTTCTTAAAAACTAGATGCTGTGCAGTGCGTGCGTCTCATATCTTCCAACCTTCAAAACCCTCTGTCTGATCAGGGCCTTAATCCTTTCGTGATCACTTTGTTTGCATACTTGAGGAGACGGTGATGCTTGGTTGCAGAAATCTATGGTGGTGAACCAGATGCATGACATTATGTCTGTGAGCCTGCATACACACTCCAACATTCCTACTGCATTCACATCAAAGGCCCCAATTAATGATTCAGAGGTGTGAGAACACATGCAGCAATCGATGACTTTTCCCTCCTCTCCATTGGCTGAGCTGTAGAGATCAGCTGAGGCGAGCACAGCTGGAGAGCCTGGCAGCGCTCTGGTGGCTCTACGCCTCATTGGACTCTAATGTAGCATGGTGAGCAGCAACACAGCACACATCAGGTGGAGCGAGTCGGTCTTATCGCAAATAAAGAACTAATTCAGATAGCTGTAATTTGTGAAGACTGGTCTGATTCATGGGTGGGAATGCAAATGACCCCGATAGCAGTAAATACCCTTTAAAATGCTGTTAATGCTAATGCTAATCATGCAAGAACTTATTTACCCCAGATAACAAATGGTAAATCATCCTTTATGTACATTAACAAGCAGTCAGGGGTCCCACAGACTTCCCTGAAGAAAATAGGTCACAAGTTCACTCTATACAGCTTCCCATTTATTGCCATCACGAGTCAAGTATTCATTCGTTCTCAGTGAGTGTTTTCTACGATAGAAAAATAACAGATGAAAGGATCCTAGAGTCATCATAACAAGTATTTTTGTGTCACCTGATCTGCATCGGCAAGGTCGTAAACAACATATGGGTTCCCAAGGGTGCCATTTACTTACAGGAGATGCACTGTGGGTAGAAAAAACCGCATTCCTAACAGTTCTCTGTGTCTTTAAGTCTTTTTCTCTGCTACACACACACACCTGAGCCCACCTGTGGGTGTCATCGGACACCAAGCAACATCCCCAGGAGGGCTCAGGCAGGTGTGGCGTAACATCACTGACACACTTTAACATTAGCTACAGCACATTAGCGCTGACTGGTGCTCTGCTACTGGCTAATGGTTTTTTGGGAAGTTCTACTTTTACTCGGCTGGGTTGTCATTCAGTAAAAGATTATCTGTGAGCGTTTTTGTCGGCACGGATCATGTGTGTTGTTTTCTGTGCAGGCAGCACGAGGGTACACGATATTAAGGTTGCACGTCTAACACTCAGGGCCGTATCCACCATTGAGGTCACCGAGCTGTGTCTATAACTAAAGTTGTGAAATAACTGCACTAAACAGGGTTCTTTGTAGTATTGACTGACGATGGGGGCGCTGCATAACTATGTAGCCTCGATTAAAGCAAACAGAAGAAGACGACATGTTTGTATCAACAAACCACCGCAGCCCGGACTTGTATCGGAGCAGCGGAGGAGTGATGTGGTATCTAGAGATCTGAGTCCACTCCAGTGCTTGTGTTTCTGTTCCTCAGGACATCATATGACCAGCAGATCCTGTGTGAACGCTCTACGTTAGTCAGTGGACGTCCGACAACATGCACACTAACTTATATTGCAGCTATAGGCTATACTTTGGTTTCAATTGTGTGAATAAACTAGCTAGAGAGCTAAAGCTAATTACATTCATCCAATGTCAGAAGGATTACCTTTTAACAAACGTTGTAATGCTTTTCTTTCATTTCAATTTGAGTAAAACATTGAAGATAAAACATTGTATTGTTTTCTTTTTACACTGACTCAGATATAATGAAAAGACTACGTCAGTCGATGGAGCAAAAAGTGAACAACGAGGGAGAGATTGAACAAAGAGAACGAGTAGAGGACAGAGAGAGTAATGAACAGGAAGAAGACAGAGAGACTAAAGAAGATGGAAGAGAGGCTGCAGGTTATGGAAAGGAGAGAGACATGGAAAATGAATGTTGATAATGTTTTGTGATAATTTTAGCCTCTTCTGCATGTCCAGATCATTAATAGTAACAATCAACTGATTCTTATGAATTACACTCTCAAAAATAATTTATACTGCAGCCCACTGACATGGTTTGAAATCAATATACTATCCAATGTGTGACCCCCCACAGGACTTAAAAAGCACCTAACTAGATCATGAAAATCCCCAAAATCTCGGGGGAGTATACCCCCGAACCCCCCTAACATGTTTGGACCTCGGTATTTAGGAAATCCTGGATACGGCCCTGCTAACACTAACTCATTCAGGAGACATCATGGTTGATAGCTGAAGAAAAATGATCTATTAAAGAAAATGTGGTGAAAAAGTCCAATCCAACGATGGCAATTGGTTGAAAGTAAGTAAGTATATTTACTCATAACTGTGCTAAAGTGCCAAATGTATGTAGTTTTTTTTATATGTTATTGTACTTTATACTTGTTCTGTTTCATTTTGAAAAGTGACATTGTTATTGTTATTGTTACACTTGTCCGGCATGTTTTTTTTCAGATTTTACATTCTAAGAATAGCATCAGCTACAAAGGAATACACTCAAATACAAAAACTCTCCAATGATTAGAACAAACTACCCATCAGTTTATTGTTACATTTACCTTCGTTAAAACGCTACTCCATACTAATCCAATATCCCTACTATCAAATGTCAGTATAATTCACACCAAAATAAGGGTCTAACATGTTTTACTGGCATATTTTAGGAACTTTTTTGCATGAAAGTAGGATAAAAAATCAAATATTGTATATCAAAAGCGTATTGGTATTAAAAATGCCTCTTCAGTAAATGTCACCACAGTTTTCCCCCGTCAGTTGTGGCGTCGTCTCTCTTCAGCTGCATAACTACTGACTAAATGAAAACAGTGTTTGAATGTTGCATGTTTACATAGTGGAGTATATATAGCACACTCTTATACATTTTTGCACCATCCTGAAGCCCCTCTGCCAAGCCTTCCAGTGTTTACTTGTTTCAATTCACTATTTGTTGACGTGTGTCTCCAAACTAAAACAAATCCTCGTCCATTTATTGGCCTTGGCAAATAAAGTGATTTGAAGTCTGATTATAAGAGCTGCTGCTTTCAATACTTCCGAGGGATGGATGAGAGACGAATCAACAGAGGGGAGAGAGACAGAATGATAGATGGAGCAGGCAGAGCGGAGGCATGTTCAGTGGATTCAAGCCAAGGTTTCTGTCGGAGGGGCAAAACCCAACAGGGAAAGCTTTCTCACATCCTCCCCTCGAGAGTTTCAGCCCCTGCTCTCGACTCTACGTATTTCCCCCCTCTCTCCTTCTCTTTTTATAGCTCTCCCCTCCCCTGATATCCCTCCATCTGTCTCCGCTCTTCCCTTCCTTCTCTCCTTCTCTCCCTCTCTCCTCCGCTCTTCACAGAGGTGATGACAGAACTTCCCTGGCACGTGTTGCGCAGATGAACCTCCAGAGTCTGTAGACCCACACATGCACACTGAACACATGTTGAATGGATTAATTCAGCTGTACCATACCCACCTGCGCTGAGGAGATGCTGATGGGATGTACAGTGAAGTCTGCAGCCGGTCTTAAGATTCCTTATTGCCTTTCTATGATAGACATTTTTTCCACAGCAATGTATAGGAATGGCACCCAACAGCGAACACCGTGTGTGTGTGTGTGTGTGTGTGTGTGTGTGTGTGTGTGTGTGTGTGTGTGTGTGTGTGTGTGTGTGTGTGTGTGTGTGTGTGTGTGTGTGTGTGTGTGTGTGTGTGTGTGTGTGTGTGTGTGTGTGTGTGTGTGTGTTGTAATGTCTGGGTGCCATGGCTCCTTGCTGTGTTCTTGCTAGCTATGACTCATCAGCAGGCAATTAGCTTAGCTTAGCATGGATGAATTATCACTTTCTATAGACCCAGTTCCTACAGGCTACAGTTTACACCACATTAAACTCTCTTAAGCAGGCTAGTGTATTAAAAGAGACAACTGCCTGTGTGGAGATTGTGAAAAGCTTGATAGCTTTTCTACAAAGGATTAAAAGCTCCATCCAAGACTGAGTTAATGATTAAATGAAAGTGGTGAGTATCCTCTAGTGTTAGTATTATTGTGCAGATGAGAGAATTCCTACACTGTGAGTATTTGTTCTGTGTTCTCTGGATTATGTCTCAGGATCAAGTCATTGAGGTCATCGAGAAACTGAAGAGCCCAGGAATTTAATAAGTTTGCTGTCATGAAGCAACGGATATGCAAATGTATTTTTGAAAGATTAGGAACAGATGAACACATCTTGAGTTATTAAAACTGGGAACATACATTATACAGAATAGGATGCATCAAATAACTCATTGAAGTTGAAACTAAACACATGACATCAATATTATTTGGTGCAGGATTTGTGAAATTGCCAAGCACATTTTGTGTTGCCAGAAAAGGGTATTGTTTCTTCTCAAAGAAAATAATGACCACATTATCAGGCCAAAATCTGCACTTGTTTTCCTCTTTTCGGCTGTAGGAGCCTGCTTTTCTGCTGGCTGTTAGCATGAGCAAAGGCTATACCGTACACATTTCACGGTACGGTTTAATAGGAAGGCATAAAACACAGCATTGCATCATAAGCAATTTGTTATGAGGGCTTGATCGCTGATTACACTCGCTGTATATACAGTCTGTGCATACATCATCTGAAACATAACACAGCTATGAGTTTCTGTGTGGGTAAGAGGTCTCCTTCATACATCACAGACTGTCTGCGTGGGTAACATGTGTTTCTCATTGGGTGTCGTTGAGTTTCATTTGCCTATCTGAGCCAGGTTCTCACCTCTAAAGCCTCTGGATTTATGTGCAAAGGGAGATATGAGACAGGTTTGAAAAATAGATTGTTCTAATGTTACAGATGCAAAGAGAACTGTAATGTGTTTTTTGACCACATACTGTAGTTGCCCTGACCAAGATGATTGATACTTATATTAGCACAGAATTAATACCTGAAACAGAGAAACACCTGGCTTGTTTCTATCCAAAGCATAACATGTGTATATAAAAAGAATACATACATATCGTACCGTCTTCTTTTTCTTCTTCAAATACCTTTTTTAAAGCCTCAGATGTACTATTTTGGTTGTAAAGTGGGGCTGGCCAGCATATCAAATGCTAAAATAAGAGCTAGTTTGGTTAGCAAATCACATCCGTATTTTATTGTGTTATAAGTCAAGATTATAATTAGTGCAATAGCCTAAAACATGCTTTCAAATAAATGTACTTCCTTGAAAACATTATTACTTGAATCCTTATAATCTATTTTACGAAGATTACTACTGACTACTGAATTAATTAGAAGGTCATAAAGTCGAAAACAAATTCATAGACTTCTATACAATCTGCCTTTTCTTTTGTCAACCAGTTAATTCGCCTCCTATTGTCTATTAAAAATGTTTTATGTTTAAGGTTCTCCTGCATTGACTTCACTTTCTGCTTCCAGTTTTTTGGTAAGATTAGTTAACATCCACTTTTACGACACTAGTGTGCGATTGATCCCCCCATATGTCTATCTACAACGCTCACAATAATCAAATCCCCCAAAACACAAGTCGAATTCAAAGCAGAGTAAAAGGTACAAACATGATGGCATACTGTGTGCCATTTCAATAAAAAGATCAGCCAATCCAAAGAGAAAGACAGAGTTCCCTGGAAAAACTCAGTTAGGCAACCTTCAAAGAGATCTCAAATCAAGTGCTTTCCTAATATTGCATCTGTCTTTGACGTGCTGAGGTCTCGGGACTTTGGGGTGGGATTGACGTATTTGGCTACAGTTGTAACAACGGCAGGAAAATTCATTTCTGGATTGTCAAAGACATTTGTTCTCCATGGCCTCCCAAGGCGAGAGTACAATCCAAGGTCTTTCTCCCCCCTCTCTTTTCCTCTCTGGTCCCTCTGTCCTCACTCTATTTCACCCCGCCTTACGATCTCTAGTCTTGCCCTTGGCTGACATATCCCCTGGATTTTGTGTGTGTGTGTTTCTGTGTGAGACATTCCTCAATAGAGTCCAGGAGCTACGTTCTGTCACACACTTCCTCCCTGAGGCCGAAGCCTTGAAGAGAGAGAAGGAGGAAGAAACAGGGGGTTGATTTAATACTTTTTTTAAAATGCACACAGGTAAAATCTCATGTATACAACACATAGCAGAAATAGAATTGCAATAGTGTGAGTGGAAGGTCGGAGATGTGATATCATGCACAGTTGGCAGGTTACTTCCTTTATTAGACGGATACATACCAGTGAGGCCCCCCCTGTCATTCTATCCTCTAGGTGTGCATGTATGTGTGTTTTCAACTCGCCTAAATGCCTAATGTTTGCTTTAAGCGCGCTTCAGTGAGCAGCGAGCCAAAAAGCGCATTTGTTTAACCCCCCAAAGCACTTGCAGACACACAAACAGAGTCTAGTGTTTACATGTAGGAGCTCCTTTTAGTGTTGAAACAAATACATGACAAAACTGTCACTTTGCATTGAATTGTGGCTCAGTTAACAATGCTAATATGATAGCATTCATCACTTCAGTAACTATAACCGGCTCTCTTGAAAAATAGATTTCCCATAAAACAAAAAATGAATTGCCAAAAACATATTTTTTAAAGGATGCTGCTTGTTTTTGAAGCATTACAAGTATGTTTCTAGTCCAAAAAGTCCCCGTAGGGAGGAGACAAACATGTGGCTTTCCCCAAAGGACTGTTTTTTGGTCCCTTGAGTCAAAACATATTTGTTATGTACTGGTAGTGAGTTGTTGGTGGACGTACTCCAGGAGAGAGGTTTGCTAATACAACCCCAACCCTAACCTTTCACACAACCTGTTTTGTAAATGGTAACAAATCAATCATTAAAGTTACGGGTTGCACCTTTTAAAACACACCAAAAGTTACAAACATATCAAATGCGCTTCTCAGATGTACTGCTTTGGAGAGTTGCTCATATATGGAGGTCTTTGGGTCTGCAGAGGCTTAAAGATTAGACAATGTCATATAGGAGAGGTTTAGCATTAACTCAGTGAGGTAATCACTTTAAGATCTATAGAGTGGACCACTCAGGGGGTTTCTATATATGGTCACAGATATGATCCAGGCAACAGCAAACACAAGTGTATTATAGTGCTGTCAGAATCAAGATTGAATTGACAAAATTATAACAAACATTAAGACAATTTATACTTAATTAGATATATATAACCTGGAATCTAAAATAACAAATGCTATGATATTGGATAACCTAATCCTAATGATTACAGCAAGTACAGCAATTGTATGTATGATGTATCTTCTTGGTGTATTATCCTTGAAGGTAAACCTTGTTAACAATAACTGGAAGTCACCACTCCCGTGATCCACCTTGGATTGAAATATGAAATCTGGAGTTACAGGACAACCAATGCTGAGGACCAGTTTGGTAAGGGGAGACTCACTGAAACTCAGAGAAGGAGGGTAGAGCAAAATGCAGAAGACAGAAACTCTTAACAGAAAAACCTTTTTTTTAAGCTTGGTCAAGAAGAGGCACAACGGAACAGATCTTCCTAATACATAACACAGAAGATGGGTACCAGATGCAGACCATAACACACAACAATACAGACTATAACAACACTTTCCTCTGTAACAACACTTTGCGATAACACTGAGCAATGTATACTTAATATTTACTGTTGTACTGGTTTCTACTTCATGACTTCCATACCTTGGATGTGTACTTATTGCTTTTTAATCAACCTGTGTTTGCTTTTTTAATATCTTAGTCTGCTCTTTTAGTTTGTCTTATCTGCTGTGACTGTAACAATGTACATTTCCCTGCTGTGTGACTCAAAAGATTTCTGATTCTTAAGGACTGCCATTAAAATCCTTTGTCCAACGACAAGTGTACGTCTCTCAGGCCAAAGAATGACTGACGTGTCCAGTACTAGCAGGAAGCCGCGGGCAGCGATGTGGCGACTTCCATCCACTCGAGTTTAACGACCACCCAACCTAATATGGTCACGGACTCAGGAGTTAAACAGCCGGGCTCTCAGAGGTTCAAGTGCCTGACAAAGTGCTCAGGTATTCCAGCTATGGAGGCTGAACTGCTGGAGGTCCTCCAAAGGTAGCATGCCGGATGTGATGTGTGTCCTTAGCCTAATTAGTGCAGTTTGAGGGGTATCACCATTGGAGTTGTTTTGTGTGTGTGTGTGTGTGTGTGTGTGTGTGTGTGTGTGTGTGTGTGTGTGTGTGTGTGTGTGCGTGCACGGACGAAATGTGCCTTGAGCCACGAACAGCACATCCACCTAATAGGATTAACATGTAACCAGTGCGCTCACTCTCTGTCAAACACCTGTCTAAAAAAACACCACACCAGTGAGTGAGGAAACTGTGTGCGTCTGTATGTGTGTGTGTGTGTATGTGTGTGTGTGTGTGTGTGTGTGTGTGTGTGTGTGTGTGTGTGTGTGTGTCGCTGTGGGGGGTGCACTGACTGTTGATTTACTTCATTCAACAATTACCAGTCACAGGTGGCAGGAATTCCAGAAATGAGGAAAGATTGTGGTGCGCCCCGTCCACTCGGAGCGTTTCCTCTCATAAAAATACCGGAATTAGTTGCATTAGCTGACTGAGCCTCTCCTGTGTCACACCACATCTCACACTCGAAGGTCCACGCGTCATTCTGAGTTATGTACTCGTCTCTAACGTGATTTATGTTGTGCATGCAGGTAGGGGTGAGGTGCAGGGCTCAGTTACACTTTTGACGGGACGCTGGGCCTTCAGAAATTGTTTTTCAGGTCAAATGTGTTTAAATGTGGTGAAATATTATTCCCTTTTCTTGTCAGGAGTTAGATAAATAAATTGATGTCACTGTCATGTCTGTACAGTAAATATGACTAAATTAAAATGATAAAAATAGTCAAAATAATAAATTAAATATATAATAAAACAATTAAATCAAATAGAAAATGAAAGTTGTAATATTTAAACATATATTCCATACGAAGAGTGTCAAAACTAGCTTTAAAAATGAACACAAAGAATAGAAAATCTTAAATGCTAATTTCACACCAAATATGAATACATTTACCAAAGGCTTATTTTCTTGAGCTACCTTTGACATGACAATAAACAATAAAAGCCTTGAAACTTGAAACTTTGACATTTGTTGAAACTAAGGATTGAAACTGTCCTTTAATTGGTCTGTTAAAAAAAATAAGTTCCTTCTCCAAACCAGAATATAAATGTAGTCCCAGTGAACACTGAACAGGCTAAATGGCTCCAAAATAATCAGTCAGTCATGCCTCCTGTAGATGCTTCCAGTAAGTGTAACCGAACCTCTCTTGACTCGAGTGAACTTACGCATCTGATGACAGCTCAGAGATAACAGTGCACACCCCCCCCCCCCCCCCCCCCCCCCCCCCCCTCCAACCCGACCGACCCCTATTCTGCCTGTGGTAACGACAGAGATGACACAAGCAGATAGACTAACGACAGCGGGGGAAAGACAACATGTTACAGGTAGATAAATGCGATGAGTGACAGTGAGTGAGCGGGACGTCCTGGTAGATACACAAAGAAAGAGTTGTACTTGTTACAGACTTTATTGTTCTTCTGCCCCGAGGAGAAAGAAGCTTCCCTCTGAGTTTATTTTGAGTTTAAACAATCAGACGACATTCCTCTTCACTGTCTCCCCCAGATGATGTTTTGTGGACTATCACAGATTCCCACAGCTTGATTGACAGTTTTCCTTAAGGGCCAAATCTGGAACCACTTACTTCATTCTCACAAAGGGGAGAGGAGACGTGACTGAAAACTCATCTCTTTCGACTCCACTTCGAGCGATAGAATTACTAACAAAGAACTGCTAACAGAGCACTTATATACTAATAAAGGATTGGCTTATCTATAGCCAGTTGAGTAGCACTTGAAATGTTTGGCTCTATGAAACCTGATGTACTTATATGATTCTGTTTTCTTCAAGGTTGTGTCTTCCTGGTCGAATGTACTTATTGTAAGTCACTTTGGATAAAAGCGTCAGCTAAATGTAATGTAATGTAATGAGATTTCTGAGCTGGGTTATACAGGGTCACAGAAAGAAGGAAACGTTTTTATTTTTGGTGCATATTGGTCGATAACCCCAAAGCTTCTGGTGCCAAATATCAGGATTCAGAGCACATGGTTTGTGGCTATATTTCGCTAGCTGGTCGTTTCCTCCTCTCTGTGACAGGGTTGAATATCACTTTAATGCATTGGTCACGTTAGAGACACGGTGTGTGGTTATTCTGTGTTTTTAATGACAGGATAACAACTTTCAGATCAGTCCTGTAATCGTATGCCTGGTTCTGTAGTTTTACGTTTCCTGGTAGTGAGCAATTTGTTGAATTGCATTTTTTAAGTGGTCAAGCTGTGGTACTACACTGCCTTGACGTCATAGAGGCCCACACATAGTTTTTCCCATTGACTTACAATGGGAAAGAGACGTCTGTAGATCAGCCCATATATTTTTTAGGTAAGCCAACTAGCAAGTATGAACACTTGAAGCCCTCGATTAATTAGATTCTGAAAGTTGTATAATGCATTTAAAGCCAAAACAAGAGTTATTTTCCCTCTCTATTTATCTGACAGAGCCGAGACCGAACGTGACCATGGATGTATAAATATTACTGGATACAGCTTTGAATGCGGGGCACCGTTCTTACCTACGACAGTTGCTCAATGGCACATGAAACCAAAAATCGACTGAACAAAAGTACCCAGATCATCTGAAGCCTTGGGCCCATGAAGAATGAGCACTTGAGTGTTCCTTAAGCCCCGCCTCTGATCTGCCAATCTCGGCTCAGTGAAAAGAAAAAGGAGGAAACATAGCTTTCGATTCACTGATTAACAGAAGTCTCTTTCCCATTGTAAGTCAATGGGAAATAGTATTGTTGTGCCAAATGAAACTGAGGTTGTAGTACCACCTTTTGGCCAATACAAAAATGTCCTTCAATGGATTGGAGGCGTGGCATCGGGAGGCATGCTCTGTGGGCCAAAGTCCCCAGATGATCAGGGTACTTTTTGAACCTCCAGTTAGTCCATTTTTTGCTACATGCGCCACTGAGCAACTTTTACAGGAATGAACTGGTCTCCGCCTCTAACACTGTATCCAGTTCTCTTTAGAAATCAATGGTTGGACCTTCTTGTCATCTTTTAAACCCAACACCAAACATGAGCAGAGAAGCAAAATCCTATTTATACCCCCTGCCAAATATTAAGTCTCCAACCAGATACTAGGCTGATAGGAAGATAACCTTTAGTCATCCAAGCTGGCGTCACAAAGCATGCAGTCCCACATCAATCTGGATTGTTTTCAAAGCAGTGTTCCAGAAAGAAAAGAGAAGGGGGGTTGGAGATAAGAGTCAGGATCGGAGATGTACAACGTGCTGCGCCTGCCTCTGACACTTTCATAATTTGTGCCGTGTTTCCACAAACCGGAGGGTGACAGGAGCAGGATTTACTGACCCAGAGGCCCCTTTTGTGCCCTCCACGCTGCACTGATCCCTGCTTCCTCTCGGGCTGCATGTGTAGGCCTATAGGCTTACCTTTTATACCCCTCTCTCTGTGTCTGCTGTAAATAGGCTTAATGTTACAGATGTCTGTGGGCGAGCACAAAGAACCGAGTCGAAGCACAGAGAGCGGCTCTATTCCACAACCAGGCCCGGAGAACAGGTGGAAAGAGAGCAATCGGGACACAGAAGATGATCGGATTTCACCTTAAAAAGTTTACCAGCGTGTGAGGTGATGCACAGCAGGTGAATTCAGAATAGCTGCTCAGTCAGTGTTACTTTGTTCAACTTGTTTGACACTTCTTTAAGGCCCCTATGAGATATGTGTGTTAACACTCCCAGGTTTTCAGTGTTTGGTGATCTTGGAAATGAAGCTTGTTCTACTGCTTCACTTAAAGTCCCTTACACACCAAGCCGATTCCGGCCGTCGATAGATGTCGGGCCGTCGATGAGCGTTGTGTCGCCCTACTCAGATTGGTGTGTCCCACACCGTCGTGTCTTTTCGGCCGTGCCGACACCTTCCGTCGGCTACAGGCTGTCGGCCAAATAAATCACTCTGATTGGCTGTTCAGCTAGCGAATCAGTGCATGAGAAGCGAAACGGAAGTGAGGGACCCAAACAAACTATTAAGAAGGCAAATCTGAGATTTAATTTAACTCCAGCTCTCGACTCAGGTTCGGGAAAGCCCCGTGAGCTTCTCGCTGTAGAGTGAAATTGGAACGCACACGCTATTTGTTGTTTGTTTATATCACGCAGTCTGTTCTTCTTCTCTCGGTGTATCACGCAGTCTGTCTTCCGGATGTTTCTTTTGAATGACGAATACACACTACCGCCGCCTGCTGGTAAGGAGAGTTATTGCCACTCACGCATGCGCAGTTCGTACGTGCTTCTTGGCCGTCGGCTGAAGTCTTTGCGGTGTGTTCCAGTGCGACACATGGCCAAGACGCAGGAGACGTGAGGAGACGTGAGGCGACGTTCCGTCGGGAGGTGTTCTTTGGTGTCAGTTTGGTGTGTAAGGACCCTAAAGGTCTCCTATTATACTGTTTTTTATCACTATATTATAGGTCTCAGATATATACGAAACATGTCTCTGAAGTGTCTGGCTTATAATACCAAACAGATGCATTATAGCATTAACCATAATCCCCTCTGTTTCAGCCCTGTCTCAAAAGTGCTGATTCTCTGTCTGTTACTTTAGATGAAAATAAGGAGCCCCTCCCCACGCCCCTCTGAGAGATATTTTAATTGAATTGAATTGATTTATTTAAAACAAGGGACAGTGTACATTAATCAACATATTAAAAACATGTAAAAGTACTCGAATTAGCCAAAAGGCTAGTTTTCATCGATAGTCCCTTTGCCAGATGGTGATAGACATCCTAAAAGCAATACTAAAAATACCACAACATTGTTATACCATTGTACATATTTACAATATATGACATCACTGAATACGAGCAAGTCATGATAATACACACACCTACACCCACACATCAGTGCTGACACTGTTGGTTTTCAATGAGCCACTTTTTAATACTGTGCTTGAACGTGTAGTACCAGAGGATTCTCTTATTGGTTGTGGTATTGAATTCCATTGATGGGATGCGTGGAATGAAAAGACAGCCTGGCTGAATGCGCTTTTCCTAAATGGGTTTAAAAGAACACAATGGTGCTCTAGGAGGAGATTCAGGTGATAAGGTGGGCAGTTGTTACCTTGGTTGGTGATTGGCTAATGGTTACACAAGGCAAAAAATCGTTATGACATCATAAAGTGGCCAAAATCTGATCAGCTCATTTTCAGACAGGTTTTTATATAAATGGATCAGGACAAAAATGGAGTGAATATTTTTTCCTGAAACTTTCAGAATCTCTTTACACAGAGGGGACACATGTTGATGTAGAAAAGACATGAAAAAGTGGATTTTGCATAATAGGTCCCCTTTAATGCAGGTAAGCTAAGAAGCTAAATGTAAATCGAAGTTATAAATCAAGCTGTCAGATGCTGTCAGAGCTGCAGCCAGCAGGGTGAACGGGGGCGTCCGTGGGTCCCTCGCTGTGTGGGCTGCTTGCTGCTGGCTGGCAGGGACAATAAGCCATACTGTTTGACCCCCCCCCCCCCCCCCCCCCGGGCTGTCCCGATGCCAGGCTCACAGACATTCAAACAGCTCCCTTCGCTCCCCTGACCCCACCGCTGAGAGTGAAAATGCAAACCAAGCGCAACGTTCCATAAATCAGATTCTGCTGCCTGTTGGAGCGCTTTGTGATTATCCACCTCTGTGGAAGAGAAACAGTTTTGACAACCATGACCTTAACTAGTGTCATGACTTGTTCATTCTGCGCTGGCAGGAGTCACATTTTTATTAAGCTATGATGCTGGCTTCACAATAGGATATGTGTTTTCTTCTAATTTGGTTCCTCTCATGACTCAATTTTTTTTATGATACCACCATTTATTACCTTGTAGAATGTAGCTTCAGGGTTGCACTAAAAGCATAAGGTCAACCAGACCAAGGAATGTGACAAGGAGTCCATGCAGGAGTTGTATTTTAAACATTAAAGTAAGGTTAACACAATACAAACAACGTGTGAATTGATGTGTACAATTACAAGAATATGATGGGTAGAAATGGAGGGCTACAAGTAGCAATTGTATAGCCTGGAAGATTAAAAAATTACAGTAACTGCTGATTATTGTGACCAAGGATATATGGTTGTTCTAAATCAGTGGTTCTTCTTCTTGAGATTTTGGGAGCGTACAAAAAATACTTCAACTAGCCATAAACAATGGAAAAAAGCAAGAAAACAAGCTAAATCATGTAATAAGTTCAACTTTTTTTAACAATACTTTATTAAGAAAGAAAGAAAACTCAGTTGTACGTTGTACATAAATACAAAGGTAGTATACAGGCCATGTCTCCCTTGCTAAGAAAGAATTTAAACAATTTTGAGCTAGCCAAGTCGTTTCAAATACACTGACAAAACACTTACAGTTATGAAACAGACTCTACCAACAGTGACCGTAGACCTATTGTGAACGGGCCAAAGTCTTTAACTGACACACAATGAAGCCAATTCCAATAGGACTATTGAGACTGAGGTTGCTTTGCAGTGCATCGGATTTAGGAGCATATCCATAAAGCACATAGTTGGTATAGCATCAGAATTGAAGAAATCACTTTCCATGTGATTTGTGTAGTTGCCATTCTTATAAAAAACAGATCTTAGTCACGTATGTGCAGGCCCGGACTGGCCATCGGGAGGACCGGGAGGTTTCCCGATGGCCTGGCCTGTTAAGTGGCCTGCTGGCCTGAGGATTGTTTTGGTATATGAACGCAACGCTGCGCAAATGTGGGTCTGACTCTGCCTCACAGAGGGTGACTGGCTGTCTACATGATGTGGCCTGCCGACATGGCCACTTTCATACAGATCAAGCTCGGGAGGGTGTGTATGTGTGGCGCGAGCAAGCGAGAGAGAAAGCGCGTGCACTGGTTACGTGTATTGTTGTTGTTAGCATCCGGTGCTAGCTAGCGGCGCTAACGGAATGAGCTGTCAACAAGGTGGAGGAGAGTCCTCTCCTGTCAGACTGAGAGACTGATAACTACAGCTCAGGTGAGGTAAAGGACTCTCTGAGTGTTTAGATAGTTAACTTAGTCTAAGTTCTCTGTGGGTCTCAAACGGTTTGGTCACCATTTATGTAAACACATATTTCCATTTGAAGGGGGAGTGATTAGTAAAATACGCATGAATAATACCAAAAAAAAGTTAACTAGGTGAAAAAAGGCAAGATAAACTTTTAAAACTTGTTGAGAGCTAAAAAACTAGTCTTTGCTGCTGACTCAAAGAGGAACAGGGGGGAGAGGAGAGAGGCTGGTTCAGGAGCACAGACACACTCACAACTATAAATGAACCAAAAACAAATAAATAAACAAGTGTCAATGTTTTTTCATATTGGATATGGTATGTTATTGGTTATGGCCATGTTCTTATGATTTTATGATTATTTAAATGTATACAGTTCTGTTTCATATGGGTGTAGTCTCTTTATTTCCCCCTCAAAGTGCACCAGATTGATGCATTTAAGTCCAACATTTAAAAAAAAAATCTTCCGCGGGGAGCATGCCCCCCGACCCCCCCTAGAGGATTTGAGGTCCACCTCCACTTAAAATATGTTCACATGGATAGGTTCCTAAATAGATTTGCACTTTTAAAAAAAAATAGTAACCCATGTCCATATGTTTATTCTGGGGTAGTTTTAAAGTTTATGGCTATCACTACGGGCAGATATTGACAAATAAATCCAGGAAAATTACACAAAAGAAAACTGGTAGTGGCCTGGTTGGGTGTATAATTCCCGGCCTGACTTATTGTCCCAGTCCGGCTCTGCGTATGTGCTAAAAAACAATCAGGTTTAGCCATTTTTCCTGCAGTGTGAATGTAGCCTGAAGGAAGCCGCTTCCGGATTTTTGCAATACTGGACATACGTGGTTTCATATATCGGGCGTATGACATACAGTACATAACATAACACCTCCACGCACCATAACAAAATTCCAGCTTTACTTTTCAGGACGTGTTGTATGTGAGCATCTGACATACATGCTATAGATAAACATGATGTAATAGTTAGTCTAGAAGTGTTTAATGTGTCTGTGACTAAGGGTTACAGTCCGTACAGTCAATTATTCGCTAAAAAAACTGAATCATGTATTTATTAAAAAATATCTGAACCCAGAGGACAATATATTACATACTTGCTGCTGTACTCATATGAGCACTCAGTAAGTAGTTTACAATGACCTCATCATGCTTTAAAGGTATTTCTAACACACCGATTCTAATGGAAAACTATTGAAAACACATCACGTGGATTTGATAGCCTCCAAAGCATATCCATATAGTCATGTTGTTGATGTATGCTGTGTGTCCAAAAGTGAGAAGGAGAAAGTGTGTGAGAGGGAGAGAGAAAGGGGGAGGGGGGATTCAGGTTTGAGCCAATAGGCGCAGAGCACAGCTAATGTCATTTCTCGACGCTTTAACTTTGTGGCAGAGCTGCGCAGCGCTCAACCCTGGCTGAGCGTCCTCCTCTCTGCCTCTCTTTGCACGACTATGCACTGAAAGACTTCATCCTTTGAGCTGATTTGGACTCCCAACGGCACTCAATTGTGTTATTTGGTTGCAGTCAGCCCGGATGTCTCCAGATTCGTGATTTCATTCTGATAAACGGAATATCCAAACCTGAGCCCGGACCAAGTTGTTGCCTCTGAGGTGAGTTTTGTCTCAGAACAATTATTGTAACCATACTTTTTCCTTAATGTTGCATCATGGTTTCGTGTGAGTTTTCAATAGACTTGTGATAAAAAACAAATGTGCATGCTTGGAAATCATCATGTACCAGCGAGATGTAGGGATGGAAATGATTTTCCTCTCCATTACTTCATGGCCAGACCGCACAGCAGAAATAGTTAGTTGAGGCTCGGTGACATATTTCCCCTCAAGAAAGAGAGAAAAGTGAAACTGTGGCAGATTCCGGGGGGTGGGGGGTTTGGGGCTTTAGCTTGGAGAGTGTGTGTGCGTAAAGACGCACTTAATGGTGGGTTGCATTTTGGTTTCCAGATGTGTGGACTCAGCTGTTGCTTGTCACTCAGGTGGTCCCTCTCTGTCTGTCAGTATACTCTTTTTCCTGTCTTCACGAGCTTCACTCAGTCTTTTCATGGAGTGTTTAGTATCACAACAGTGTTGACCAAAAACAGCCCAAAATCCTTCATAAAGGAGTAGAGCAAATACAGCCAAACAATACAATGATCAAGGAAGACCTTTTGATCATGCTTACATCTACTTTTAAAACAGGTATACAACTTTGGGAGTGTTTACTATAGTCTCTTTAGCACAATTACTTTTAGCACAATTACTATTATTTTTTGGGCATTTATTTCCAGTCATCTTGGTATAAGATACTGGTTTTTGTCTTAAAATGCCATAGACAAATATTAAAGAAAAAAACCTTGAAGGGGACTTCAGGTCCTATATGATGTGTTCAGTGCTGGCTGATCTGTTTGAAGCCAGTGGTGGCACCTAGTGGTGGGAGAGATTTGTAAAGATGCTGCAGAAAAGAGATGCAGGCCACTGAATCTACTTAGGCATCAAACTTGAAAAAAGCTTGTTTAGTCAAATGAGTCTGATCTGAAATGTCATACTTATCAATATTTTTAAGTAGGCTAAGTCCCTGTGGGGTTCATGCCTTGCAGGTTTGGTGGCTGTTATTGAATGAGGCTGTGTGTGATTAACTGATCCAGGAGGAGAGAGCCGCTGAGTATCAGGTGACTGAGGTGTATTCCCCCTCTGTGGGAGGCCAGTCAGCCAGACTATGCAACACTTTGCTGGGGGTACACACTCTGCAAAGCCTTTGTTAATGAGTATGTATCTGTGTGTGTCCTCGTCTGTGTGTGGTACTGGGAGCACTAGTGCTCGTGGATCTATTAATTTGTATGCTTGTGCGTGCATGCATTGCCTGTGCGTTTCTTCTGACAGAGAGATGTGTGTGTTTGGACCCAGGAGTTAAGCTGCTGTTAATTGGTCAGCCATTCGAAGCACAGGGGAGAGTCAAGTCAGGCAGGAGCTGAGTTGATCGACGTGCTTGGCTCGACTAATGCCCTGATACATGACGTACAATTGATTCCAGGCTTTTGATGGATTCTGAACAGGGTCTTTTGTTTTTTCATATAGCCTTATGCTATCAGGGTTGGCAGGGGTGCTCCCGTAAGGCTCAGTACCGGAACTTCTCTGTTACCGGCAATTATCTTCAGGTCTAGCATTCCACCCAATCAGTGCAAGGCTTTCACATCCTGGTGACTGATTATGCTTGATTAGCCTATTTAGATGTTGCAAATAATGCAAACTCATTTTAATTCCAGATTTTCCAGAGGAAAAAAAACAAACATGTTTAATTTGTCCCCCTGTGAATTTATATTAATGTATTTTTTACCCATTCGACAAAGCTGCTTGTTCAGGAGCAGGATAAATGTTTGCTACCATCCACAGTAAAAAAGTATGCAAGAATAGTGTAAAGAAATATTTAGCTTAGCCTAAATACTGGAAAAAGGGGGGACAGCAAGCAAGGCTATGTTTAATGGTTACAAAGTGATTAACTTTTTATACCGGATTTATTTAATCTATACAACTCTGAACGCTTGTTGTCGCTATCACCCAACACAGTCTCACGGCATTTCGTATTATAGTCACAAAATTAATCTATTGATTCGTGTTCACCAACACGATTTCACAATTTTTTTGTGTCACACAGAACGGTTTTAAAAGCAACGTAAATAATAACAAATTAGAAGGGAAAAACAGATTACAAAAAATACAGATTTCAGTATTCTCACACAGAAGGATTTTAGAAGCAATGTATTTCTATTGGTAGTAGCCTATGTTTCGTGCCTGCACCAAATAATAACAAATTAGAAGGAAAAAAAGATTTAAGAAAGTACAGATTTCAGTATTCTCTGAGGCTCTGAGCCATTTTTTTCCTCGCGGACGGCAAAAAAACTCCGACATTATACAATTTAAAATAAAAGGGTTAGGCTTAGGGTAAGATATTGAGTAAGAACATGTTTTTATGATCCACACAGCTTCTGGTCTTCCAAGACCCGACCGGACAAAAAGACGTGGTGCAGGCACGAAACATAGAATAGAAATACATTGCTTTTAAAATCGTTCTGTGTGACACGAAAACAATGCAAAAATCGTGTTGGTGAACACGAATCAATAGATTAAATTAATTTCATGACTATAACACGAAATGCCATGAGACTGGGTTGTAGGCCTGCCAAGGCAACCAACAGAGTATCATTCATAAACCAAACTGTCGTTTTATTACTTTGACTTAAGTTTGTACCAAAAGAACAATATATAACTTGTCAGTGAGCAAGCTTCAGAGGTGCTGGTAGATGTTGTTGGCTAGCTAAATTAAGCTAAGCTAGCTGCTGGCTGTAGCTTCATCTTTAACGGAAAAACAGGAGAGTGGTATCAATTGTGTTGTCTAACTCTTGTCAAAAAATGGTACTTCCCATGAGTCAACACAATGAGAAGTATTTGTGCTCTTCCTTGTGAAATTTGGTGGAAGATTTCTTGCTAGCTTCACATGAGAGTCAGGGTTGAAAAGGTTGATTTTGTTTAAAAATGTCAAAGGGATCAAAATGTGTTGGCTAACAAGGATGTGATTCAGCGCAGGATGTGGAGCTGTTCTTGAAGTGATGACCTTTGAGGTGTTAAAGGAGGACAGAGAATGACTGGAGATGTATCATCATTAAGTGTAGCGATGGCACTTAGCGTTGGTTATTTTTTTAGCCCCATTTTTGTTTATAGACTCTTTTCTAAACCGACCATTTTCCAGAGTGTCTTTTGATTAGAGTTTTCATCCTACAGTTCTTCCTCTTCTCATATGCAACCCAGATTCTCATTCTCCATTAGGGATTGAGTGCCAGAGAGGAAATCCAGCCTGGAGATTGTTTTGATATTGTTGGACAGTGTCCTGGAAAACCTTTTTGCTCAGCGACCAAGTGTTCAGGATTTAGAGCCATCGGCTTCTCGGCTGAAACACCTCATCTGACGAGCTCAAGATGTGCCATGTTTCGGGTAGCCATTGTTGTTTGAAGCTAAATATATCCAATCTTTAAATGAAGATGCTGCCATAAAAACAACATGGAGATAATAAACACATTTAAAAGATAGTGGTTACTTAACATGTTGCAGTTTGCTCACAAGCAATATTGAAATGTTTTAGAGCAGTTTCTCACATTTAATGCATAATATTATACACACACACACACACACACACACACACACACTAATTATGTATTCATTTAGTCTGGCTTGCTGCTGGTGGACTCGGTTCATGGGGGTCATTCAGCATTCACAGATATCTTGTGTCCCAGATTTCGAGCACAGATTGGCATTAGATTAAATAAATGAAAACCAATGAGAGACATAAGCGTGAATGTGAAGTGTCTGTGTTTGCATGTGTGTGTGTCTATAAGAAAAATACAGAGACTTCCATATATTAGTAAGCCAACACTGTTTTATCTGTGCGCCTCTGTCAGCCTAATACCTCAGACCTACTTGTGTACACACAGGCAAGTTTGTAATGTCATATACTGGAATTAATCGAGTGTGGGGTTGTGTAAATCATTCCAAACCTCAGACGACACACACACACACACACCACACACACACACACACACACACACACACACACACATACACATACACACACACACACACACACACACACACACTTGCCAAGCAACTGAACGGGTGAAACAGAACAGTGTACAGTGGAAAACAGTCACTTCTTGGAAGAACGGAGATTAAACAAGTCTCAAATTGATATTCTGAATGTTGCATGGGAACCACCCGGTTATCAGAAGCCTTATCACTGGTGTAGTAAGCAATTGCATACAAATAGTGCTGGAGAAAATGTCAAACATTCCCCTGTCACATACGTTTTTTTAATGTTCTGCTTTGGTCACATTTTGTAGACTAAACTCTGAATCAAGACATCAGTTGAAAATGTAATCGAGGTTTCTTTCAGACTGTTTTAAGGAAAGACTGCACTATAAATGGTGAAAAAGAAGCTAATCTTGTGTTTATATACTGGCCTACAGTAGCCATAAACCATGGCTATGCTGAAAGAGGTGAGTGCTGCGGTGTGTAAGTGTGTGTGTGGGGTTGAGACGGCAGGCCTTGATCCTGGAACACTAATCGAGATCCTTGTGCTCATTGAGTGGTTTCAGACCAAACCCTCCAGGCCGCATTGGCTCCACAAGCCTGGTATTATGGTCAGCTTGTGGGGAGCAAATGTAATCTAAGGCTTAGAGGAATATCAGACTGTGAGTAATGGACTCTGAGAGGGAGGTGCACTGTGTTAAAACTTGAAATAAAGTTGCCCGCAGCACTTGCTAAGCAACACTGAGGTGCTGTTGAGAGTTCTTGACTGCGAGTGAGAGTCGATTTGGCACCAGCTTAATTACCCATACACACAGCTCTATTTGATGATTAAAGCCACTCACACAGATACACACACCTGCCCAGACACTGCCAGTCGCCAGTCCCAGCGGTTAGGGAGACATTAAAGGTGATGATTATTAGATGATAATAATTAAAAGGCTTTAAAGCTCAAGTAAAAGGAAACACAGTACAGATAGACGCACAGTCTCGTATAGGAAGACAAGATTGCGGCGCAACAACCACGTAATTATCTCCAAATGACCACCCTGAGGCAGAACACAAATGATAGCTTCCAGTTTGTTTTTGATTGGGGAAAAACATAAAAGGTCTCCATAACAGATTCTGGTGTGTTGGGTGCTACTCAAAATGTCACTGTTGTGATGTGAAAACCTCCTTATTCCAATTTTAAAGATCACGTTACACAGTTTATTTCCAGCTCAGATGAAGGGCCACCCGTTCTAAATCCATGGGATAATGTCTGAAATGCAGCGCCGCAGAACCAAAAACAATCCCGCTGTTGTTAGTGCAAAGCTGACATTCAGAGATAAATGGTTTACATATAACAATTGTGTCGTGAGCCAAGTCTGTGTGATAAAACGTGGTGTTGTTCCATCAAGAGAGTTTAACTTGCAACTGTTTGCATCATGCAAAGAGTATATTTGGAAAAATGTCCTTAAATACTTTTGTTTAATTCAAAAAGCGTATTATCGTATGGAAGACGAGTTTGGGATCTGACCAAAGGTGAATTTTCTTTTTAAGTAAAGTTTAAGTTTCTGACTCTAATCTCAGAAATAGAAAAATATATTTTTTTACAAATATTTAATACTTTTTTCCCCTTAGAATTCTGACTTTAATCTTAACACAAGAATTTTTTTTACTTTCGTTCAGCTCTCAAAAACTTTTTTACATCTGGCCCTAATCCTCTTCTGTATTAGATAAAATGGACTTTTATTAATCCCTCGTGGGGAAATAGTTCTCTGCATTTGACCCATCCTAGTGTTAGGAGCAGTGTGCTGCCATTTTGAACGGCGCCCGGGGAGCAGTGTAGGGAACGGTGCCTTGCTCAGGGACACCTCGGTAGCACTTGGTCTTGCCAGGACTTGAACTGGTGACCTTCCAGTTGCCAAGCCATGTCCCTATCGACTTCGCCACCACCACCCCAAATTATTATTTGCCATCATTGGCAAAACAAAACAACAACTGAAAGGACAGACCAAAACAACATAACTATAACTTCACTCACTTTTGTTTTTACACGATTCCGGGATTAAAGTTTGGGTGCAGGCGTCAAGAAAACACTTCCCTCTTTAAATGGGTTTCATGTGTTGGACGGTGTGTTCAGATAAGCTCCAGAGCTGAGTGTCTTATATCAGGTTTAATCAGGGACAGTCTGCTCCTTCCTTCCTCTCACCATCTCACCTCTCCAATATGCATAAAGCTTCAGATGGGACAGGATGTTCTCATAAATACAACTGTTTTTGAAATGCCTAATCATTGTCAGTTAACTTCAATACACAGAAGCAGATGAGGTAGAGAGAGTAGTTTTGTGGTACAGGAAGACATCCAGTTAGTTGACATTTACAGGGATGTGTTGGGTGGTCTCTGCTGAAGTCTCCGGGGACCCTCCCTATCTGTCACTGGTTTTCCATCTTGCCTCACAACATCCCAAAGGAAAACCAGCATCTCAATTAACCCAAAGGGGAAATGGCTTAATCCAATCTGATGCCACTCCGAGTCAGGAAATGGCCTTTTTTGATAAATACTGTGTAAGTGAGGGCGGGGAAAATTACCGGATTTTCACCAAATTTACCAAAAGCCGCACATTTTCTTTAGCGCTCACATGACTCCTGCTTTACGAAGGGAATAATCTGAGGTGTTTTGGTCAATCCAAAGTACAACATTAGAACAATTGGAAAATGTGTTCATTTGAGAGGCTAAACAATTATTACATTTTTGAATTATTAAGTCTATAAGAACTGCTACCCCCGCGACCCGACCACGAACGGAAGAGGGAGAAGATGATGGATGGATGGAATTATTAAATCAATAAGATGTCAGAAAATACAAAACCTGTCCATTCCAGTTTCACAAAGTCTAAGGTCTTGAAATGTATTGTTTTGTAAGTCTGTAATTTATGCAGAGAAAATGACAAAATCCCTTAATTCAAGAGACTGAAAACAGCATCTTCTGCTAAATGTAATGTATGAAAGGAAAATGACTGAAATCATTTTATTCATTATTAAAATGGTTGGCGAATTTTTCCATCAATAGATTCAGCAATTTGTCGAAATACAGTTCTAGTTTAACTAACAAACTGTGCATTTCTTAATAGTGCAAACAACTCAATTGGATGCACTTCTATACAAGACATACACTTTGTGGTTATATAACCTCTCCTCCCATTAACAAGCCCTCAAACTGCCTTTTGGCTCTGTGGCAAGGCATCAAACAACCGTGTATCCTTCAGTTGGGACAATTTCATCTCAAGAGCGGGCGAGTGTAACAGATATTTACCCGCTGTGGTTAGCTGATGAAAGCTCGGGGCTTTCCGAGTGCTCGTCTTAAAAACCAATACAAACAGTGATTTGACAGTCGTCTGGGTTCTTACTTCCATTTTTCTTTAATGCCTGTGAAAGGGAGCTTAAATTGCCACTTGCATTAATGAGGGTAGTAAATAAATGTCTATGTGTTTACACTAATGACCTCAAAAACCAGACTGGGGGGCTGAGGCGCTCATTATCTATAAGCAGCCACCCGTGAAATCCAACATGTGAGGGCTTGTTTATGTGTGTGCCCATTTGCTTGTTTCCATCATATGTTTTTATTTATTCCATTCTTTACACATGTCTCTAATAGTGTGTGAATGAGTTTGAGTGCATGTTCCCTCCAGAGGAAGCTCTCAAGAATCCCCCTCAGGGTCTTTCCGACATCTGGTTGGGGATGGACAGCTTATATCTCCGAGTTATACGTCCAGTTAAGCCCCTGGGAGCCTCCGCCGTGCACATCATTACATCCCTCCTCCAGCTTTGCTTGGAAATTCGCTAAAACCCTATCGTTTGGTTTAGAGGGGTACAAATATGCTGTATATCCTTTTATACTACTTCCTCCCTGCTCTGTCTCCCATCTGTTGCAGATAGTCTTCAGCGTGTGTTTAGAGAGCAGAGCCGGTCGCCGAGCGGGACAGATAGTAAACCCAGGAGGTTTAGTCAGAACTGTCAGGTAGGTCTGAATTAACAGAGAGGCCAACTGAGGATATGGCTGGCTGAGAGGAAAGGGGGGGAGGTCTGGGAGAGGGAGACAGCGACCAACTCCAAAATTAAACAGCGAGCCCACCAAACAGTTTGAATGTTTACCAATGAACCTCAGGCCGTTACTCGAGGGTCGGTGTGGAATGCCAACAGCGGCTGTCTGGTTAAATTCAACCACAGTCCCTGGGAGAGAGGAGAGGCAAACACCCACTTTCCCTGTGATAGTGAGTTCATTTAAAGGGGCCCTATTTGCTCATTTTCAGGTTCATATTTGAAGTTAGTGCCTCTACTGTGACATGTTTCGATGCTTTAATGTTCAAAAAATCCTTTATTTGTCTCATGCCTGTGCTGCAGCACCTCTTTTCACCCTCTGTCTGAAACCAGAGCCCAGTCTGCTCTGATTGGCCAGCCCTGTTATGATTTGTGAACCGCTTAGAGATGTGTCAGAAAGGTCCCGCCGCTTAGCCTATCACCTACAGTGTTTGATTGCTAGCCAATAGAAGTGCAAGTGTTACTTAAGGCCCTGACACACCAAGAAGTCACCAGAGAACTCGCCGTCGCCGACTGTTGCGTCGCCGTGTTCTCCGTTGGTCCGTCTTGGCCAGTGTCGCACTGGAACACACCGCAAAGACTTCAGCCGAGCACGTACAAACTGCGCATGCGTGAGTGGCAATAACTCTCCTTACCAGCAGGTGGCGGTAGTGTGTATTCGTCATTCAAAAGAGGCAACAACCGGAAGACAGAAGAAGAAACACACTGCGTGATCTAAACAAACAACAAATAGCGTGTGCGTTCCATTTTCACTCTCGTCCATCGGAAACATGTTTCGTGCGGCACTGGAGCTATCAGCCATTGGAGTGTTGCTCGTGGAAGACATTCTCAAGCAACCGTTTCGCTTCTCATGCACTGATTCGCTAGCCGAACAGCCAATCAGAGTGATTTCTTTGCCATGAAAGGCCAAATAAGGCGTGTCACGGCAGACGGTGCGGGACACACCAAATTGAGTTTGGGCTTCGTCGTCCGACTAACGGAAACGGACGATTTCGGCCAGGTGTGTCAGGGCCTTTAGTGATGTCACAATGCTACGGAAGTAAACTAAGGAGTCCAATGGAGGTGTTTTCAGGCAGGGGGGAAATGTGTGAGAGAGAAACTTGGATTTTAGCCTTTGAAGACCATTGACATGCACAGAAACCTATATAACACACAACAGGAAAGGGGGGAAACCACAAAAAGTATAATAGGGCCTCTTTAAGCTTAAAGCCTCTTTCTATAACACGTACCCTCGATATCTGTCGCCTTCGTGGCATCTGAACCCGCCACCAAAATATAACCGTGCTGAGCTAAGCTGATATCAGCTGTTTTGTTATCTGTTTTCTTTTCTGTCTCTGGCTCACTAACCCACAGAAAGATAGACGAGAAGCACCCAGGGAATCCGCTATTGCAACTACAGGCTATATGGTTTCACACACACACACCCTTCTCAGACACTTTGCTGCCTAGAGAACAGTCCCAGAGTGTGAAGAAGTGCCCGAGGCTGCGAACTTGGTCAAACCTGCCGTTCCCAGCTCTTGTTAGTGCTAAGTTATGGGAAAGTGAGGATTATGGTGTGTGTGTGTGTGTGTGTGTGTGGTGTGTGTGTGTGTGTGTGTGTGTGTGTGTGTGTGTGTGTGTGTGGTGTGGTGTGTGTGTGTGTTGTGTGTGTGTGTGTGTGTGTGTGTGTGTGTGTTGTGGGTGTGTGTGTGTGTGTTGTGGGTGTGTTTGTGTGGTGTGTGGGTGTGTGTGTGTGTGTGTGTGTGTGTGTGTGTGTGTGTGTGTGTGTGTGTGTGTGGTGTGTGTGTGTGTGTGTGTGGGGTCTGTTCCACTTGACTGATGTGCCTCCCTTCAGGGTCCTGTCATTAAGCCTCTGTGTAAAAACCCAAATACCCGGCCTACGTCTATCTCTTATGCAAAATGTGAATGTGGGATCACACACCACACACACCACACACACACACACAGAGAAACCTAACACAAACAGCTTCCCCATGCTGATGCAACTCTGACACTTTTGTTGCATGATATTCCATCAGATGTAGCTGTTTTCTCTCATTTGTTTTTTGCTTCCTTCTAGTTTGATTGGCACAACTTGTGTTGCGTTTGGCTGAAGCACGACAAACCGCAAACCAATCAGATGGATTGATAGCTGACTCCATTTAACGGCAATAATAACGTGGCATATTTGATCGTGCAGTCAAAGTATCCTGAAGCCAGAAATAATAAACATATGAAAAGTATTGTGCAGCTAAACTCTTTCACTTTGATTCCCTGTGAACAAGAACAAGAGAGACTGGTTTCTTACATCTGTGGCGTAATAACTGTCTGTTCTGGACTTTTTCTTTAACGATCACCTGGATACATCACTGTTCATCTTTTATTGAATTTATTAAAGCTAGACCTTACATCCGTGATCCAATCATGAACCATTGAAGTGAAACAAAGCAGCCGTGGATTGTGCATTTTTCTGTCAACAAGAGCAAGAAAATCTGGTTTTGGACATCTTTTTATTTCTACCATCAGTCCATCACCATCTCTCTGTCCCAGTTATTAATATCTGTCTGTTCTTTCTCTTCTGCACGTTGTATGTGATCAGAGCAGTCTGGGTTTTTATTAAGACTCTTCAACACACACTCACACACACACAACACACACACACCACACACCACACACACCACACACACACATACACTAATACACAATCCTGATGAAGGAATGCATCACTTAACAATATCAAATTAGTGTTTGATGGGATGCATGAGACATTACAGATATATAACCCTTTTTCAGACAACCTCTCTCTCACACCACACACCACATACACACACACCGCAACACACACACACACACACCATGTATACATCACTTCAGGGGACATTACATTGACTTACATGCATTTCCTGGAGACTTATCCTAACCTTAACTATAACCAAATCACATGCCTAACCCTAACCCTTAACCTAATCCTAAACCCTAATCAAGTCTTCACCCTAAAAATTAATGATTCCCCTCATGGGGACCTCCAATTTGTACCCATAAGGGAGAGCCAGTACCCAAATAAGACTATGTAAACAGATTTAGGTCCCCCACAAGTATAGTTAATGCTAGAACACACACACACACACACACACACACCACACACACACTACACACAACAACACACACACACCACACTGTTAGCTGGGAAAGATGTTGTTTAGTAGAAACTATATTTTCATCATGTGTTGCAAAAATCTGACTAAAAAAAGGTTTGTCTGAATGTCTCAATCCTCTAATGTGCTGGATCAAAACATTAACTTATTAGGAAGAACTGTGGGACACTAATTATTGAGCCAAGGTTGTACCCAAGTATACAGCAGCTGGACACACTAATCCACAATGCAGTATACATTTATTTGAAAGAACACAACCAGCTATTTTAAGACCGTAATTAATGTTATTTGAAATACAGATTATTTCTTCATCTACTATGAGTGTTTTTCCAAAGTGGATATATTACCCTGATGCAACAGTTTAAATGCAAGAGGATACTTTGGCTTGGCCAAGTATTGTAGCCTACAGGGACCATTCTAGGACTTGCATGCAGTCGGATTCAGGTAATAACTCGTATTAAGCGACCCTGCCAGATCGTGAAAACTAATGATAATATTCAATAAGTTACGTCTAGGACATGAACTGTTGAAGCCTCCTTACTGTGTTTGAAAACCCTAAGCTCTAAAATGACATAATTCCTCAACATACTCTAATCAGCTTGTGCGTAGTGAAGGGATTTACAGAAAATCCACTTAAACGACAGTATAATAGGCTACATATGCAGCAACAAAGGCGGATCCAAAAGCACAAATATAAATGACAGATACACATGTAAGGCTGAATGGTAGCAGCATTCAAACGGCAATTATTTTCATTTGCAATGATTTCTCCAAATTGATATACGTAATATTTGGAAGAGAATAAAAGGAACATGTAATAACCGTTGTTGGATGTACGCTGCTGACAAGTAAGCGCTAGTTTTCAACCCCGAAGCAAATAGCTTATTGGATATTGTGACATATCACAAAGACTGAGTGCAAATGCAAAGTCTGTATGTATTTCTAGTCAAGGAGTACACTTCTCAGTTAAGGAAGGTGAAAGTAGAATCTGAACATGTGTTGTGTTGGTAGTATCTTGAGCTAATTTTGGTAAAAAGGCTAGCGGCTCTATGAAGTTGTACTTCTGTGGGCTTCGAACTACATGTTAACATTATCTTACTAACATGGTAACAATGAGAGAGGCTGTCATGTTAATGTTAAGCAGTCATGATACATTTTTTATTATGTTCCTAATACTAATTTGCGATTTTAAATGGCTAACATCTACTAATTATCACAAAACACAACGTTCAGTTGAGGCTGAAGGGAATGGCATTAGTTGGCCCTACGTCATAAGTTATAATGGTCAAAATCCAAAGTATTGGACAAATTAAAATGTTGACTTGATGATTTTACTAGCTGGAAAGCTAAACTACCACCAAAGTCATTAAAAGTCATCCTCTGGGGAAAATATGTCTGTCAATAGACGTCTTTCATCATTCTTGATACGGGGCCTGGGATTTAGGATTTTAATTGCCGAACTACGCTGTCGCTTTTTCACATATGACAATAAAGCCTTTGAATCCAACACATGCAATATTTGAATGTTGGCCAAAGTTGTGGATGGACACATCAACCCACATTGATATTTCCAATAGGTTAACATCAAACATAGAACGCCCACTCTGAACTTTACTCATAAAAGGTTTAGTAGATGTCTGAACGAGAGAATCTTAGCGGAAGCATCCCAAACCAATCACTACCTAAGCTACCATCACAGGTACTTGACCATTTCCTGCATTTTACTGCCATTTTATTGCTGCTCCCATTGTCCCGGAGGTGAGCAGGTAACACCCTGCAGTGGTTAACAAATCTCAGCCGAGGGTTTTATGACTAGAAACTTAAATCACACTCGGTCTGGGAGTGTCAAAGGGATACTAACAATGAACTGTCGAGACCACCGAGCTGCACTTCCAACAACCTGATATGCAGCGAGTCGAGCTGGTGGGTCTTGTTAGCAAAGGCTAAAAATCCGCTTCCCGGTGTGAAAGGCTGCTGAGAGGTGTCTGTCGGCATGAATGGGGCTGAATGAGGCTCCATAATGGATGTGAATTGAGACGGAGGTTCTTTTTGTGATGCAGATATGTGTGTGAGCTGGTTTGTCAGCTGTTGTGACAATGACCTCTGAAAGTAGGACACTGCTGATTATAATCAGAACAAAATACAGTCAGGATATCGAGTCTTTCATTGTAAAGCTACTTTTAGAAAGATATGTCTTTTGGGTAGACGTATAAACAAGAACAAGTTAGTGTTTTTGACGTAAAGGCCAAACAAAGGACTTTTAATATCAATGAAGTTTAAAATTCCCCAATTGTGATTTTGTCAGGGCTTGTCAGCTTTGGTTCAGTGATAGTACTTGTTTTGTTAGGAACTTATTCAAGACCTTTTTGCAACTCAAACAAGGAGCAGACAAAAGTTATGGTCCATTGGGTTTCTTCCCTTTGTATGATGATAGGCTTTGTGCTCTGCCTTTGAGAAGAGCTATAAAAAAAAATTACCTTTTGGTGTTACAACTTCACGTACAAACTAGTTTCTTTCAAGCGTACTCCCCTCTTTAAGATGGTGAGACCAAAAACACGTCATCTTTTCGTAGAAATTATATTAAATTGCAGATCGTTTATATATCCACAATGACCTCCACACCCTTACATTTACCAGAATGAAAGCAAATGACAGTTGAACTGGATGATTGTATGGTCCTGCAAGACTTTCAAAGCCTATGATCTAATCCTTGGTATAAGAGATAGATTACACTTTACACTACTTTAACATCAAGAATGGTCTCTAGGTTTCATGACGACCTGTCTTGCAACAAGTTGAGAACATGTCACTGTCCTTGTTTATGTTTCGAACGTCCAAAGGGCGATGTCCCTCCTGATATTTGCATTATTTCAGTTAAACGGCCTCTTGCCTCCTGGGGATGGAGCATAGTAGTGGTTGTAGAGTCCAGGTGTGAATGACTGCTATAACATTGATGAAGAAGAAAAGAGCTGATTAGCACAATAAAAGGTGAAGAAGAAAAGGCCAAATGACCAGTTAAACTATGTTCTAATAGATAGAATAAGTGAGTAAGTGTGATGGGTTTGTGTGGAAGAGTGTGTTGTCCAGACATGGTCTTGGATTTAAAGTATAGAAAAGCCTCTAGATCTTTTCTGAACCATTGTCCAAAGCCTATGCCAAAAAATAACACTGTCCAAAACGTTTTGCCCAAATTAGTTTACTGGGCTAAAGGTTAGACCCCTATTTTTTGCAGATAATGGACTTTTAAATAATACTGGATAACAGCTCAAGATTCCTCCATCAGATTAATTCTCATTGTTCATTTTCTTAGAATGTTAGGGTTAGGTTAGGTAGAATTGGGCTTAAAACTTGCCATTTTACTACATTTCAAAGTCCACATTTTAAGCAGTTGTAGCTATTTGTGAAACTGTGCAATTGTGCACATTTACCATGTCTATATCATCAATTTGTATTTGTAAGCGCCTGTGTCAAAGGTCATTGCATAAACCCCCAATTTGTTATTTCCTGCTCATAAGCCTCGGACATGTGAATAAGACGGGAGTATCATCCATTCAGCACATGTCCAGGAGTCCTGATACATTACGCCATTGCCTGAAAAAGACCCATTACTTTGAGTAAAAACCCCATTTATAATGCAAAGGAAGAACAGAAGATGGATGCCTGCAGTTAAGTTGTGATCCTACACATTTTAAAGCCAAAGAATCCAACTCAAAAAGTAAACGTCAAAGACCTCCTTGTTGACTTTTAAGAACACAACAAACGGACACCTTCAACAAAAGACTATCTTAAAGAACGTTCTGAATGTTTCTGAACTGGTGCACCCTGATCTTTTTCCAGAGGAAGCCAAGGAGACAGCAAGGTCAACTGTCCTCTTGTCTTTTCCAAAGGACAAGGGGTCTTTGGCCACAAGCCCAGGCCCAGTCTGGAGGCTGATATCTTTCTATTGTGTTGGATAAAGCCACTCATCCTCTGACCTGTCCTCCATTCGCACCAGAGCATTTCTCACCCACTCATTGTCTCTTTCCGTTATCTGAATTAAGTACTTGTCGGTCACAGAAATAGAGCTTTTTCCGCTCAACCCTATGATTTTGAATGCTTTTGCAAATCGAGATACAAATCTTGATGCACATCTCTTAGAGGGTTGAACACAAAGTGGGGTTTACAGAGTGCAGCCAAGACTTGAGAGCTTTTCTGAAAGGTTTACCCTCAGACTGGACTGCCAAGCTTCTTCTCTTAATTCCAAATGTGTGTTGGCACAACAGGAAAGATGGCAGTTTCGGAAAAAGCATGACAACTCCATCTCTATGCACACAGAGAATCTCTCGCTCTTCTAAGCTAGTAAGCTAACGGAGCCATTCCTCATTTGTAACAGGTATTTTGGCATGTGACAACAGCTCCGTTGCCCCGTCTGCAAGTCACTTTGTGGGGTTGTCAAGGGAGAGG
>NW_022990938.1:153971-188948 GCF_902827175.1 Gymnodraco acuticeps
AGGGAGAGGGTGCCTTTGTCTGCCGGACAATTGAGTCAACTCATTTGTCATTTTAGGCTCTTTAAATGAAGCCCTTGCTGCTTTTCAGCCTTCCACAATGACGGATGGTGCAGAGCTTGTCCAAAGAAATGACAACAAACTTCCCCAGGCTTATTAAGTCAATTGCTTGTGTTTGTGTCTCCTGTTGTGTTGCACTGTTTTTGTGCAACTTATCCCCTCTTTTAACTTTTCAAGCTCCTTTTCCTCATGGTGGATATCACATTTTGACAACTCTTAACTTCTAGTTCTGCCGGATAGTCAGGCGTTTCCTGACGTGAAGCGCTCTTTCACAATAACGTCTTTGTGATTGGCGGAAGTGAGAGATGATGACAGGGGACCCCTCCACTATCTCATTCACATCTTTAAAATAGGAAGGGGTGGTGGTAGCAGTGATGGGGTGAGGTTGAAAGACCCCCTGCGTGAGAACTTCCGAAAATGGATGAGATTGACTTGGGAGGAAGCACAGTCAATATTTAACCAACACACTTTAATTTTGGAAAGAACGTCATTTGCTTCTTTAAATGATTCCACACCTTTAAACCACGTTGGCCAACAATATACTTAATTCAATGGATATGGAAATCTAATACCGTCTATGTCCACATTTATGTGAAAGACGTCAGTTGCAGTTATACCCATTCATATAATTATCTTTTATACTGAAATGTATAGCATATTTTGGATTATTACCATCTTTGACTCCAGCAAAAAGCCTTTTGGGCAAACACCCAGCACCAAACAATAGCAAAGCCATATTAACAATTTGCAAAAACAACAGTTATCACCTGTTTAAGTGAACTGATATCATTTAAAAAGTACCATACATTGCCTCAGCATTGTTTTAATAAAAAGTATTTAAGATCAAACCCTTTACATACTCTAATTTAGCTTGGATGTTTGCACGAATGATCGATTTCATTGTCACAACAGAGCAGCTGGTCCACTTCCATTAACCACCCTGTGATCTAATTAGCAGCTAAGTAGAAATAAATGTGACATTATTAGAGCAAATGACATGAGATGCATGAGACTTAATGACCCCAGGAACCATTTAATGACAGCGTGCAGTCACTCGCATTGTAAATAGAAATGTTGAGTAGTGATATTTAAAAAAAACTGCTAAATTAAAATCAATTGCATTTGGAGGATTTTTTATCGTTTACACTTTATCAAAAATGAAGGCAACCCCTTATGTGTGTGCATGTAAACCGCTGAGTTTGAGTTGGACACTTGTCTGGCTTGTGGAACAAAAAAAAGTTTCAGAAAGACAAAGTGTGTGAGAGCCGAGTGGACATGTCATCTGGCTCTCAGGAATCCTGCAGCCGAGGTGGGGGGCTGGGTGGAGGGGCTCGATGTCACTCTGCTGGAGGAAGGGGGTGTGGAGATAGGTGGGGTGTTGACTCTGAAGTGTGTGTGTGTGTGTGTGATTGAAGTGCAGTGGAGGGGGGAATGAGGGAGGGGCTGACAAGGCTCGGCTGACCCAAGAACACACACACACACACACACACACACACACACACACACACACACACACACACACACACACACACACACACACACACACACACACACACACACACACACACACACACACACACACACACACACAGGCACACACACAGGCATCACAGACACTCCAGATAGAGACGCCACCTCTCTGCTCTCCTGCTTTGCTCTTTGGACCTTGAATTTTGTTTTTGGATCACTGAATGAGCTGCTCCCCCAGCTGCAGAGCGAGTGGTGTCTTTTCAGACTCATCCCTTCTCAGCTGACTTTCAAAAAGCCTGAGCACTTCTTGGCTGAGTGGGATCTGGATCTGATTATAGCGTGGATCCGTTCAGCTCGATGCTGCAGACATGTAGCCAGAGCCAGAGCGACTGTGTGGGGCATTGTGGGAGTGAATGAGAGCTTTATTCAAAAGTGGAAAGAGAGATGCTTTTCCTGGAGGTAAGAGAACAAATAGATGAGCTGAAATGTTCATGTAGAATGATTTTGTGAGATGAAAAGCACTGTTGCAGCTCTGCTTTGGAGGGTTCTTGCATTTAAGTTCCACCATTAGGTCTGTTAATGAAGAGGCATGCAATGGATTTTGGGAGATTTCCTTGGTTTTGGTCAAAGCTAAGCTCAACAAGTGCCCATGTATTGCAGTGGCTGTGATATAGTGTATCGACAGTCCTTATGTGTCTGTGCAGGTGGTCTCACTCCAGCTGTGATAGGTCTCCTATGCACCCCCTGACACCCACTTGGCTTTTTAAAATAACACTCTTTGCCAGTCAAAGAGCGATGACCTCGGCCTTTGAACTCCACAATTTAATGGTTTTCCTAAAGTAAATCCAATGATGCATAGAAAAATATACTTTCTTTTGTGGTTTTGGTTTCAGAAAGTGCACTCCAAAGTAGTCACCAAACCTGGGACTACTTTGCCTCACAGAAAAGTCAACTTCTTGGTGGTTTTTCTGGGGTTGTGATCATTTGAAATGTCCACGTGTTTGACTAACTAACTCTTTGCTGAGGGAGAGTCCCCTTTTAAAAGTGTCAGTTGAGCGGGGGAGGCGCACACAATTAACCGTTAGCTCGCTACATCTGGCCCGTGTTTACACAGACCCAATGTTGTGACTCTTTAAATGCCTTTTTCAAACACTTTTCCCTTTTTAACCCCCTTAACCTCCTCCTGTCACGTCTCCACATCGGCTGGGCTTTAGAGGAGGGAATGGTTGGACATTTTGTTTTTGTTTTTCGACAAAGACGGCCATTGTGTTGTGGCCAAAGGGTGACACCGTGTAATGTGAGTTATGTTGGCTCAAGAATCCACAGTCACCTTTTTATCCATTACTTTTTGAAAGATATGCAGGAAGGGCAGAGGAGGAAAGACAGAAATGTAAAGTAAATTAGATGAATAATTACATTTTTGTCATTTTCGAGCCAAAAATACCAAACACTCTCTGGTATAAGCTTCTTGAAAAGTGGGATTTTTTTTTTTGCATGATATTGCCAGTTATGACAGTAAAACCAATATCTTAATATTGTGTTTTTGTTAAGTAGACAACAATTTGAACACCTTGGCTTAGATTGTGTTTCAATACAAAACATTTCAAAGGATGCCCAACCAATTTTGGGGGGAACATTTATTTTAAACTTTTTTCTTCATGCTTGAAATGTTTTGATGTTTTGTGACATGTTTAATGGGATCATGTGATATCATGCTTTGGAGAAGTACAATATGTTTTTAAGTTTATGGTGGCTTTTGTTCCACATTTAGGAACCCTTGCACCAACCCACATATTTTCCTTAACAAATTACACATCTTAATATTGTCTTTGGCCCTGTATTTTTAACACTCCAAGCTACACAAACAACCATTATTCCACTGAGATAATGGCCCTAAAAGCGCACCTTGTGTAGTTTAAACTATGGTCTGAACTAGGCTAAGCGAGATATAAAGCAGAACAGGTCAAGAAAAGCTTCTGGGTGATAACATTATCTGTCCTACCATAAAACCTGATAGATTAGTCACTGAAGAACAAAGCAACAGTCAAATAACCCTTTGTGCCTTGATAAGAGCTTTGGTTTGACTTGTTAACAGCATTTCTAATCTGTGAATTCAGTGTTTTGAGGCCCTGATCCAACTGTATGCTAATTGGCTATTGCTAACATTTCCCAAGTCATGTGTGAAGCATTGATTTTTTTCGAGAGGTCTTCAATGTTTTATTAGCCTAGATCCTTTTATTGCAAGATTTACTGCGAGTGAAATCGATTAGATGAATTACATAAAAATTGCATGTGCCCCTTTTGCTTATTCTCTAACAGTTGGAATAACTGTTTATTTAGTAGCTCTTGTTTCATAAGTATAAAAGATTGGTGAACAGGGCACACCTTTTGTTATGTTTATGAAAAGTTTGGCAATACTAGGTTCAGTTAAAATGTAGGAATTGAACTATGAACAAGTTATTGCTTAATCGATTGGAACCAGGGTTGAATTTATATATTTTTAAAATATATTCATAACCCTAATGAGGTTCTTGTTTCACAGTCCCTTAGTATCACCTGGTACACGCATTGGTCTAAATGAATGTAACTGACAGTTAACAGGCAACATGTTTGGTTAATAGAAGCCATCAACATCCTAATGTGCCTCATCGTGCTGCTTTTGTGTGGAAGATCAAACCTACATGAGGTTTTAAGGGCCTGTGTGAAGTTTTAACCCAAACAAGTTATATTCTAGTACATATTAGCATGTCAAAGAGGCAGATCACAAAGTGGTGTTATCAGGCTGAGAGGGCTCAGAAGAACATGGCTGCTGAGATAAGAGGGCTACTGCTGAAGGCAGGAGACTCACAACGACCACAATCCCTATTCATGTTACAGTCTAACCGTTATCAGCTTGTAAAGAGAGAGCTGCTGAAAGTGGTTTTATGCTGCAGCAGAGTGAATACATGCAGATTGTTTTGAAGGTTAATCGTGTCTTTATTGAAAGATTTATTTGTAGCTTTTTACTTATTATTTGCATCCATGTACTGCACATACCAGTAAATCACAGTCCTAGACTCCTAGCACAATATTAAAGGCTGCTTACACGTGTTTCACAACCTTCAGTACGCAGAGGATAAGAGCAACAGATGTTTGGTGGCAGCTGGACATATCTGTTGCATCAGATTTACAATCCCACCCCCCTTAGAAGAAATGTACTTTTGTTTACTGACGCACAGCATATTTGCACAGATTTGTATCTCGAAAGGAAATTCACTCTGTACTGCAATGTAGGGTTGCATGGTTAGTTGTTGAATAAGTGCACCATTTTGGAAAAAGCCTGCATGACTTTCCATTTTAAATCTCTTTAAAGATTAAGCAGTATTTTAGGCACTTTATCAAGCATTATTCTGTAATGGATCAACACAGGAAGTATGATATACTACACTGATGAGATGGAGAATAACAAAAAGTGTGACAAGAGGTTAAATTGTGAACGATTATATGGAGAAACGTTTTTCTTTCTTCTCTGTAATGCTGTGTACTCTGCTCTGTTTCTAGCTCTTATGGTAATCTCTTAAAACACTCCTGAGAAAACCGTTATTCTGTTGGGAAACATTGATAAGGACAGAAAAATGCAGAGGAATGAACAATAAGTGGCAAAAAAAATCCCAGCCAATCGGTGACCAAAAGAATTGAAGGTTTTTGAAATGTGATTCTTAAATCCTCCCTTGTATCCACAGCGCCCGTGTGTGATGAACCTGGAGCGCAGCGAAAGAGGCGAGCGCCCTCCTCCTCGAGGCCCGGACATGGAGCCTCGTGCTGGGGGAAAGATGGTGAAGATATCCGTGGGCTTCCAGAGGAGCTCCACCTCCGACGATGACTCTGGATGTGCGCTGGAGGAATATGCGTGGGTGCCACCTGGACTCAGGCCTGAGCAGGTAAGACCCGTTGCATTTTCCCTCCAAGATTACTTAACTTGACTGAGCAGCACAACACAAATGGAAGTTCCTTAAACTTCCAATTATATTTGACGTGACTCCCCTTATTCGAAAAGGAATCTGATTGTATAGAAGTCTAAGAAAATACTACTCGTCATGAGTTTATGGTCTTAATCACTTTTTCCCCTTTTCCATTTTGCAGAGTAAACTGGATGATTAATCTTTGAGGCTGGGCCACCTTGTAATTTACCATGTTTTTGTCTTATATTAAACTATAAATGTCTTGTTCAGTGTTCGGACATGCTTAGCTTCACCCTCTGGTTCCGAAAAACAAGATGTCGGTGGCAAAAATGTCCTCAAACCAACCTCCACTTCTTATATACAGAAGTATCTTTGTGTAATAGCTATCTAATAATATATTTTTATATAGGAAAATACATATAAATATATATTTTTCATAGCATGAGAGAGTAAACCTGTGTGCTAACAGCATGTGGTTTGAGTTCAAATGAGGATATGTTTGCAGGCATTCTGTCTTCTATGCCATGCTGGTGGATTAGTAGTGCCACATGCCTGACATCTGGCTGTGGATGTTTTCACATTAGTGTGTATTTAGGTTACAGATACAGTACTTTTCAGGCAGTCTGCAATATATTCCCATATTTCTTTCTAGAAATGCACACAGACAAACGTTTAGTCACTGTTTCTATCTCCTGTCAGCAGTGTTACAAGCTGGCTCCTTCTTTCAACAAAAGTTGCCCAAAAAAATTATTTCTTTACAACCACAAAACTGATCCCAAATAACAAACTGAGGAGGGCTGGTGTGGTCTCTTAAATAGGCCGGAGCCAGGTTCCACAGGTGTGTCTCATCTCTCCTGATTACCAGAAATGACTGAAAAAAAAATCTAATTAGCAGAGTTGTCATTGCAGGAATGAGCCAAGGCAAACATTAACATTTCCAGCCTGGCCATCTCTTTTGTGTAGAGACATTCCACAGTCAGACGCCTGTGACTGGAAGGTGATTGACATGTTTGCCCCACATTGTCACACTAATAAGGACACATAGCAACAACTGACTGTATGACAGACAGAAAATGACATTATAGGGTATTTTGAACTTTAAAACTACACAAAAACAAGCAATGGTTTAACAATCTCTCTGACCTTTAAAGTTCATTTATCCGTCTTCGTCCTCAGGTCCAGATGTACTTCTCCTGTCTGCCGGAGGAAAAGGTGCCGTACGTCAACAGTCCCGGAGAGAAGCATCGGATCAGACAGCTCCTCTACCAGCTGCCGCCTCATGACAACGAGGTATGAAAGGAGAGATAGTGATCAAACAGACATGTCACCTTATTTTGAATAATTAAAGCTCGTATTTGAAGTTTAAAAATATATATCTTTTTCGAATGTCGTCAAAATCTGTCAGAGATATTTCCATAGAGAGGTGGATGAGTTAGAGGGAGAAGTTCATTTCTTGAACTACAACAAAGCTTAACCTGATTGGTACACATTTTTCAATTTCCTTGCAGTCAAGAACATTTAAAACATTCCTCAGCCTTAACTAGTGTAAAGCCAGCAGTTGGTTAAAGCCCTTGCTAGCCTTTTCTTGTAAAAGTAAAACAATGACCACATTCCCAAACCGTCTTGTGACAGTAAAGCAGTTCCAGTCTCTTGTGTATAACGGCTTTATGTTGCGTAAAGCAGCACTCCTTTCACATGTGTGTTAATAGAGTTTGCATTAGGAGATATGGTGGAGGGGTTATCACCTGAGTGGAGGGACAGGCAAGGCCTACAGTCTGACAGAGGTGGTCTCTGTCTATATACACACACACACACACACCACACACACACACACACACACACACACACACACACACACACACACACACACACACACGCACCCACAGTGTTTGACAGTTTTTATGATGTTTGCCAGCAGACCTGGAGGGATCAATCTGACGGAGGATTATTTGCGTAACTCTGGTTCATAGAATCAGTGTGTGTTGTGCGTGTAAAAGGGGATGTGTGTGTGTGTGTGAGCTGACACGCCAGCATCGTTTACTGTTGTTTAGAGAACAACCGAGCTGGTTGTTAGGATAGTCATGGTCTTTTATCTTAGCCCTCATCACCATGTCTAAACACAGAGAAAGGGTTTGCTCACGCCATCCTTTCAACGCAGCCTCGAGGGGAATTTGCTTCAATTAAACTATTTTTCCAGCCTTATTTGGACATACACTGAATACAAAAACCATCAAATATCAGAAGTCTTTTTGTCCCTTACTTTGTCAACTCATTGTCTTTTTCATTTTTCCCCAGGTGCGTTACTGCCACTCCCTGACGGAGGAAGAGAAGAGGGAGCTCCACATGTTCAGTGCCCAGCGGAAGAGGGAGGCACTGGGGAGAGGAACACCCAAGATCCTGCCCCGAGCTCTGCACCACACCCGCTGTGAAAGTGTAAGTGCCATACGCGGATACTCACACACACACATGCACACATTTATCGCTCACATAGCCATAAGGTAAGCTAGAAGTTACGAGAAAACCAACCTGTGGTTCTTAAGTTATTTATATCGCGAGCAGCTAACATCCAGCAGCCCGAGGCTCAACCCTGATTGGCTAATGGTTTTGATCACGGACATAAACCTCCTCATTAGGGCGAGAGGGGAAGTGGGGAAATTGGGAGGCTCACGCTCAAGCCGAGTGGAGAAACCAGTTCCTCACGAGGAATTCGCCACATTTCCTGCCGCCCGTCTATATCTCAGCATGACAGACTGCAAAGAAAATGTGCAGTAATTCTCGCAGAAAGTCTTAAAAATCCAACTTTTTCCAAACAAGTCACAGTATGAGGCACATTAATCCACATCTACTGGTGTAATGACATGCAGCTGGTCTATTAAACAGCATTATGTAAGAACGTGCTGTCAAAGGAAAGTAAAAGGGCCAGTGTTTATGCATGTTAGCAGGCATTCACATGAGATAACAATATAATACAATTAAATAATAAAATTAAATAATAAAATTTAAATAAACACAGTAAATATATACGTAGGGTAGAAAGATGTATATCTATCATTTTCAAAAACATCAGAAAAAGGCACTTCACATCAATGTTCATATACTAAAATTAAACAATATGAACAGAAAACAGAAAAGATAAATAAATAAAGTAAAAAAATACTTTTGGAAAGTTTCATGTCATTAAGAAAACCAATAAATACTGGAGAAATGTTGAAGAAGGGACATTTGTATATCTGTAAAGTATAACAACACAGGTTCAAGTTTGAACACTGCATAGAAATCTACCACTAAAACAAAAACATAAACACAAGATACTAAATACATTATAATGATAGGCAAAGTAGTTTAAATGAAATGTGAAAAGCAGTGAGGTGGTGTGAGTACAATATGTTCAAATTGGTCCGGAAAAATGATTAGCGACCAATGAAAAAAAGGAACAAAGAACTGAAAACCATTCACAAGCTTGTCCCGTGATTTCTACGTGTGAGTTAGTGATAACAGCCGCCTTGAACAAAAACGTCCTTTCACTGCATCAAACATAAATATTAGTGTTATGTAGCTTCCGTGAAAATGAGCCCTGACCAATAAGTAGACCACATCCTCTGCCGTGCATCGAGGAAGAGCCGGCCGTGTTAATCCCCCCAGACAGGCAGATCAAGTCCATCACCACTCAAACACAGATGCTAAGGGATGCAAGGTCACACACACACACACACACACACACACACACACACACACACACACACACACACACACACACACACACACACACACACACACACACACACACACACACCCTGAAATGACACATAGAAGCACACATTCTTAGACATACTGAACATGCACGTGTATCCATATATCCTCTGACTCATCCTACACACGTGCACATTCATGCAACCATACTGCACATGCCTATGTATTCAAAAGGATATTTCATAAAGATGTGGGTGGACACACACTCACTTCATCAGGCTCCAGTTTCCTGGTGGGGACACACAACACCCCCCGTTTCCAAGGCCCATGTCTGTCCACCCTGGTAATAATGGTTAACAGCTGGGCATACTATCCCATAGCGGCTAGGTTATATAAAGACTTCACGTTCAGACACGCTCTTACGATCTCTGTGGAGTCATATGATCTTTTGACTCAAAACCAAGGCCTAAGAATTGAGCTTATGTGGCAAACATGTCAATTCCTCAGCAACACAATTGATGACTCGTTAGGCATTGCCCCATATGGAAACATAGTCCTACAACCTTTCCGGATAAACTTTAACAGTGTCTTTGAGATACATTCCTTCCGAGTTAACCCTCACAATTTTTAAATGTAGAATCTGCCCATTTGCCAATACAATAAGTCAGGAAGACACTGGGTGTTTCTCAATCGCGAGGATGCTGGCTTGGTAGTCGCGTACTTCCAAGTCACTTCCTTCAGAAACGAAGCAAGTATGCTTCCAAGCCACGGCTTCGGAAAACGAAGAAGAATGGAACAGGCTAACAAGTGTGCCACTCTCTCTAACGGTTTCAACATAAACTGTACCGAAAATAAATACCTCACGATGTTTATCTAATTATGAACTTGCTTTACTTTCACGGAACACATTTTTGGTGATAACAAACAAATGTAACAAAGTAACATATTTACCAACACATGTTCTACACCACTATACTTACATTTAAATGTGTGCTGCGTCGGTTCAGCCATTCTCCGCAAGGGTTTTTGAAATTGGTCCGTGCGCAAAGCATTGTGGGGATTTTAAGGACGCAAAGTCTACCCATGTGCAGCCTCGAAATTTCCCCCAAACCAAGGACGCGGCCTCGGTGGAATTCCAAGTCACTCGATGACGTAGCATCCTTGAAATATTGGCTTGGAAGCCAGAATCCTCGAGATTGAGAAACGGCCACTGGGTGTTGTTGTCACTGGTGCAGCCATTCTTAAAATATCATCTGTTATGTTATCATGTACTCGTGCTATGATTGTTATCATCGTAGGATTCACTGATGTGGATCATATTCCTTTGGCACTTGCAGTATGATCACCTGTTGTTTGGCCTTCCTTGTCCAAATAAAACAGCAGAAGATACGTGATATATTTTGAATAGTTATCTCCATAATCCATCTGTTGTTTATGTTGCATTCCCCATGTGTCACAGGGATAAACTGTATCGTATTGGTTTTGAAATCTCATCTCTGTTTGTGATGGTCGCTATTTATCGCCTAAGTTTCTATGACACTTTGCAAAACCCTATCCAGGAGATGCCTTGAAATATAAATCTAATGGATTATCTTTTGTTTGTGTTGATCAGTGTGACGGAGGCATCAATGGAGGAGAGATGGCTATTTTTGCCTCCAGAGCGGGGCCGGGCCCCTGCTGGCACCCAGCGTGCTTTGTTTGCGCCACATGTCAAGAACTGTTGGTGGATCTGATATATTTCCACCAAAATGGCAAGACTCTCTGCGGACGACATCACGCTGAGCTTCTCAAACCACGGTGCTCTTCTTGTGACGAGGTAATACACTGTACTAGCACTACCCACTTAAAGGTGGGGTAGGTAATTTTGGAGAAACCGGCTCGAGTGCGCTAGAATTTGAAAATACACAACCGGAAAAAATCTGCCACTTCCTTACAGAGCTCCTCCTCCAACACACACGAACGTGCACATGACCAATGAGGGCACGAGATAAGTTTGTGCACAGATGGAAGGCTGACAGGCAGGTAGGCCATCCAGTTACTTTAGCCGGGCCGGCTCAGATGATTGGTCGTGCTTTTTACAGCACCACGGCTTCCACTGATGACATTTTTTATGGATTTTTTGTCAAAGCACTTTAGATATTCATTGCTATCGGGATGTTAAGAGCATTCCATGGAATATAACAACAAGTGTATCTCGAGCCGGTTTCTCAAACTTACCTACCCCACCTTTAATGTTTGATAATAGCAATGTCCAAAAAACTAACAGAGTATGTGTCTCCTTTTAGATCATCTTTTCCGATGAGTGCACTGAAGCAGAGGGTCGTCATTGGCACATGAAGCACTTTGCCTGTTTTGAGTGCGAGACAATGCTAGGTGGACAACGCTACATCATGAAAGATGGCCGGCCCTACTGTACTTGCTGCTTTGAGTCTCTGTATGCAGAGTACTGCGAGGCCTGTGGTGAAAACATTGGTGAGTTATATTGTTGAGGTGCTAGCTTTCTTGTTTCTCTTAGGATTCAACTAAAATGTTGTATACCCTAGCTTGAACACAAGATCCTGCTGATGTAGATCTTCGACTACTTGTGTAGATGTTCTAATCCCAATCTTATGATCATTTTATTTTCATCCTACCATGTCCAGGTGTTGACCATGCCCAGATGACCTATGAAGGTGTACACTGGCATGCCGCAGACCAGTGCTTCTGTTGTGCCCAGTGCAAGACGTCCTTGCTAGGCTGTCCCTTCCTTCCAAAGCAGGGTCGCATCTATTGCTCAAAGGCCTGCAGCCAGGGGGAAGATATTCTTGCCTCCGACTCGTCTGATTCTGCCTTCCAGTCTGCACGCTCACGTGAATCACGGCGCAGTGTGCGCATGGGGAAGAGCAGCAAGCCTGCCGAACAGTGGAGACAGTCACAGCTGATCAACCCTCCAGCCTCCGTCCCCGCGTTTGAGGATAAGTTTGGAGATGGAGAGGCTGATTGCGACATTGGTATCGTAGGGCGTAAGCTGGCCCGTCTAGGTCTGGAGGAGGAGAGGTTCTGGAGGGAGCGGGAGGAGCAGGATGCTGGTGGGGACGAGGATCCAGAGGAGTGGGCCCAGCATGAGGACTATATGACTCAGCTCCTTCTCAAGTTTGGAGACCGCGGGATGTTACATCAACTTCAGCAGCCGACCCTAAAATCTCCCAGTCCTAGCAGTGATAGACCCAGAGTAATGAGTGTCTCAGACCCCTGGCTAAAACCTGATACAACATCTTTGGGGGTCACCGCCTCCTCTCCCACCCCTGCCAGTCCAACCCAGAGCCAGACTTCCAATCAATCCCAGACCAACAGCTTCAGCCCCGGACTGATGAGCAAGAAGCATCTGCCTGAAATGTACTGGGCCCAGTCCCAGGACGGGTTGGGGGACTCAGCCTATGGAAGTCATCCAGGCCCTGCCAGTGCCAGAAAGATTCAAGAGTTGGAGTTGGACCAGGATCAGGAACAATCTGGGACAGGAAGACGGGCCTTCTGGCAAGACAACAGGGAGTGGTACGATGACTCCCTTGAGTGTATCGCTGATGAGCTGAGGAAAGTTGAGCAAGGCGCAGGAGACTCCATGGACTCCTTGGCACTTTCAAATATCACTGGTAAGCAGACTGCTTGTTGCATGTGTTCAGAGAAAAGATGTACCTTCTTATTATATCAACAGCTTTTTAAAATGTGTCTCTCCTGCTTGTTCTGTTTAGGTGCATCAGTGGATGGAGATGGAAGGGATAGATCCATGGTCTACAGCCTTGCCATTCAGAATCCATCAATTGTAGATGACTGCGAGAAGATGAGCAACATGGGGACCTTTAATTCATCTCATCTTCACCACAGTGCCAACTCTCTCAACCTTCACATGGAAAAGGGAGATGATGAGGACGTAGCATTGGCAATGAGGGGAGGAGCACCAGGAGGACATCTCGCAATGTCCCCACATTCGGAAGGCCTCCCTTCCTCCTTCATCCATGCACCAGCTCTTCGGAGAAGCAAGTCCCAGTCTCGGCCTCCACAGATGGTCAAGTTTTCAGAAGACACAGTGGACAACGGATATAATGATGGGTTCGATGTCAATATTAGAAGGCATCCAATGAGTGAGAAGCCACAGCGGAGGGCATACTGCTCGGAGGAGATGGGCCAAGAAAGAAGCCGCCCATCCAGCCAGCATGGGCGCAGCAGGCAGCATCACCAACACCACCGGGAGGGCCGGCACCACAAGAGCCGCAAAGCCCGCTCAGACAACAACCTTCACTTGGTGCCTTTGGAGAAAGCACAGAGGCCATATGAGCCTCACCAGCAAGCACAGAGGCCTTTTGAGCCCCAGCAGCAGGGTCTAGTGAACCCCCCTTGTGGAGGCATGGTCCCACAGCATCCTGCACACAGGCTGCCTTTGGCCTACTCCCAAACCCGGTCTGACTATATGCTTCAGGGTTCAGCTCAAGGAGACCCACGACTAGAGCAATTTATGAATCTATACAGAGATGAGGATGACTGTTGTTCTACTTGCTCTTCCTCATCATCGGACTCTGAGGAAGAGGGCTATTTCCTGGGCCAGCCAATCCCTCAGCCACGAGCGGCAGGGCGGTACTACGCTGAGGACTACCCTACAAGGGTTACAGCCCTCACTTCCCTGAGTCATGGCTCACAGACTGGTCGCAGGAAGAGCCACCGCTCCAAAAACTGTATCATCTCCTAACAGCTCATTATAACCTGCACTATGCTCAGCAATAAAGTCAGATGTTCTGATCATATGATGGTTTTGCGGATCAAACCTATTTGTAGATATGGCCTATTACAGAAGGTGCTTGGCCATATGTCAAGATGCATATCATATTTAGGCCCAATTGTACTGAAAGAAGAAATTAATTCAAACAACTTAGACGGATCTTTGTAACATATATTCAGAATAGAAACATGTGTTGGTGTATGTTCAAATTGGTCTTCATTTAGCATTGACATAAAGGATAGACTGGTACATTTAGAAGCCTTTTTTGATCAGTATTAGGCAGAGTGGCAACATAAAACCTTTTGTTCTTTTCATCATTTGCCATTAAGTTGTTTTTATTTTATTTTGTACTATTCTTGTGTTATGTTATACATTTTGCAGCAATATCTTTGTGAGCATTAAAATGGAAACGCATTGTACAAAGAGTTTGATAACTTAGAAAATAGAATCAAACCAAATAATTATTTAATGCATTATAGTACAAAATGATAATGTATATACTAAGTTAAGATTTTAATACTGGTATTTTTATATCTGTGGTTTAAAGAATTGTTTTCTTGGAAGTGTATGCTTTAGAAAAGCGCAGGTGTAAAGGCAAACGAACAGACCTCGTTATAATATTTGATGCGAAACAAAGAAGGTGCCACTTAATAAATTGTTCTTCACAGTAAAGTGCCATGTTACTCTGATGTCTATTACGTATATTCCACAATGCTTACTCTTGCCGTACCAAATATGAAACAAATGGCAGTAACACTTGTATTTTCCATATTCAGCTGAACTGTTCACTCCCCTTGCTCTGACATAACCAGATAAATGCTTTGTGATGTAAAAACGCTTGTAATAAATATTTTTCTCCTCTCAAAGATTCAAGGATGACTTTTCTTTTCCTCGTGGATTTTAAAATTACAGGATGTATCCTTTTGAAATGTAGTGTTTGATAATGCCAGTGAACCAATCCTCAAAAAATACAAGTGTCACTTGTGTAAAAGATCACAATACCTCAAAGTTAAAAGGAATCATGTTTACTGCAATCTTTAGAGAAACCTCAGTTTGTGCAAACGCTGGTCTCAACGTCACCAAGAATAATGAAGCCTTGTGCGGGTTCTTCTGGAAGTGAGAATATAAAAAGGCTAAATGAGACAACATAATGAAAAAGCAACCAAACTGGCATTTCTCTAGACCAGTGGATCCCAACCTGGGGGGCGCCAAAGATCGCAGGGGGGGCGCCAGGCCTCAGATGATTTGAGGCAAAATATCATATTTAGACTTTTTTTTTTACATATAATTGTAAAGGCAATAAAATATAAAAAATGATTAATTAATTTTAAATTAAAGGCATAAAAAGACAGTATGTATAATTCTTTCTTTAATAGAAATGTTCCTTCTGCCCATAAAGTGTCCAAACCAGGCTTGTCTGGATAAGCGCATTTTTAAAACAGTCATTGTCCATGCCGGTTTCAGTTGGATTATTTGTCACAGTTGCTCCGATCAGATCGGTCTCCTCCATTTTCTAGATTATTTACGACTTTTGAATCCACATAAACACATCGGCAAAATCCGGCTTACTTCGAGCATGTGTTTTAAACAGTTTAATCCCTTTGTGAATTGTTTCCACTTCTGCGCCGTCCTTTAATTTCTTCATACAACGGGAATCCAAATGAATGAATCCTGAGTCCAATAACCATCAAAGTCACTCCAATAGTGCTCCTTAATCACGCTTTCATCCTCCTTTAACAAAATACTTCACATTCATCCAGTTTGTGACCGTAGTTGTAGCACTTTGAGAATTTTAAACTTTAATTACAGCTGTTGCGCCCCCCCCTCCGTGTGTGTGTGGGGGGGGGGGGGGAGCGCAACTTCCAACAGGAGTCATTTGGGGAGGCTCTTGGGAAAAAAGGTTGGGAACTCTTGCTCTAGACAGTACAATGATGTAGAGCTGTAACTTAAGCAGCACCAAGTCATACATCTCACCGCTACAACAAGTCTTTGTATTCCCAACAACATATTTAAAAAAAACAAAAACATTACAACGATGATGTAACTTTTAAATAAAGAAAGTGATTTATTTCACCCAACATTTGACAGAAAACACGTTTTTAATCATAAAACAACATCTTTCAACAGAGACCGAAAGTAAAAAAATGGTTTGTTCAAAATTAACACTGTTCATCCACACATGCATGCTGTCCCATGTTCAAGTTGTTGTGGGAATTCAATTCAAGTCCAGCAATTCCAAAAATATAACCGAGTAACCATTCTCTCTCATGGAGCCAATGTGTCAGTAAGATGAGCTGTGATTGGCTGCTGTCTTTATGAGTTTATGACCCGTTGATGGGGTGGTGGAGTCGCACACGGAGGCTTCTGGCTGCCGGACCACCTCGTCCAGCTCGTTGATGAAGTGCCTGAGATCCTCCAGGCATCGCTCGCGGATCTCCCCGAGGTTCTCCCTCAGGGGAACCTGCAGCTGCTTCTCGAGGTTGGCGTCTTTAGCCACCAGCATCTTCACCACCATGCCGAATGTCACGCAGTCCTGCCGGTACACCTGGAAGTGCACAGAAGCAAGTTAGAGTTAAATGTTCCATATCATCCCTTTCCTGTAGTGTGTTATTTTGGTTGTAGGTGCATGTAAGTGCTCTGCAAAGGCTAGAATAAAAAAGTTCTGCTGCAGCACAGGCAGTATGAGAACAATTAAGGCTTTTTTGAACATGAAAGCACGGAGACATGTCACGGTAGAGGCAGAGGATACACAACCTGGAAATGAGCATACACTGGCTTCCTGTCTCCCATCGCATCAACTACAAAATTCTGGTCCTCACCTACAAAGCACTCCACCATCTGGCCCCCCCTTATCTCACAAACCTTCTCACTCCTTATCAACCCCCACGGTCCCTCAGATCCACCGCAGCCGGACTCCTATCCATTCCCACATCCACACTCTGCAGCTTTGGGGACAGAGCCTTCTCAGTGGCAGCTCCTAGGCTCTGGAATTCCCTCCCCCAAGATCTCCGTGACTCTGAGTCCTTCACAGTCTTTCAGTCCCGCCTCAAAACACATCTTTTCAACTCTGTCTACCCATAAGCGCCCCCCCACCCCTCTCAATCAACTTCCTCTTGACTGCCTTTTTACTTACTTGTTTGCCTGTCCTTGTTTGTCTACCCTCCCTCATACTGTAAAGCGTCTTTGACTTGTGAAAAGCGCTATATAAATAAAATGCATTATTATTATTATTATGTCCTCTTAAAAAAAAAAAAAGCTTTGGGCAAAACAAATTCATATTGAATCTTTCCTCTAAGGAAAACACATCTACATCCATTCTCATGTATAGTTTAGGTATTAAAAGTGGGGCTGGGCAATATATATATCGATATTTTATAAGCTAGGAGAATAGACATTGTCATTTGATTTTGTATCTTGTGATATAAGTGTTGTTTTTCCCTCGTTTAAAAACAAAAAGTTATGACATTTTCAGAATTTACCTCGCTGTTTTAGCCGTTCTATTATTGCTTGACCCACTTAATCATTAACTACTACCAATCATTATCAAAATGTTCATGTTGCAAATATTTTGTGAAAGCATTAATATTAAACTAAAACAATAGTCACAGTTTTGATATTGAGGTATTTGGTCAAAAACAAATGCTATCTTTCAAAGAGAGAAATCTGGGCTATCCCCATTACTATTGTGTTACCCTAATGGTCCTGGGGAGGCCAAGGTATCAAGGTATAAAACATATATTGTTATATGATTTCTTTAAATCGCCCAGCCCTACTGAGGAGTGTAAAGAGGTCAAAGCCTATAAAAGAAAACTTTTCACCCCCTCAGTTAGGTTTCTTGTTTCCTTCCTGCCTAACCTGGCGCCTAGGTGTAAATATCCCAGTGTCATTGAGGCCGAGCGGATCATTCTGGTGTCAACACACATCACGCAGTGTCAAAAGATAAACACTTTTCCTCTCAAGTTTAATAAGGGCCCTTTTTATATAGGACAGGGTGGCCCAAGAAGCAATAAAAGCTCCACTTTAGAGGCTCATAACAGGTGTGAGAGGGACAATGAGGAAGAGGTGCTGGAATCTTGTTTGGGAGCTGCCATTTCACACCCAGCCTCAAATGTCTCATAAAAACAATGCAGGGGGTGGGGGCTTTTACATGAAGAGGACTGAGTAGCAAAACACCAGAGGATCGTTTCTGATTCCTGATCATTCACATGAGCTGACAACGTGAAGAAGAGGGAAAATATCCCGGTGTCATAATAGTAGTTCAGTCGTGTTTCTTAATATGTTTATTACGGCCCGTCCACACTACAGCTTCGACAGCTTCAAAAACGGTTTCCAACGCGTCTGCCCATTCACTTTGAATGGGGTGATGTCACTTTTCGCCGAACTGCATTGTGGGAAGCAGAGCGGAGCTTTCCCGGCGTTTCAGGCTGCAAAAGTTGAGCAATGTTCAACTTTTGAAGCTTCTGAAGCTTTCGGTGGAAGCGTCAGCCAATCAAATCATATGCCAGTACAAGCTCTAGCCAATCAAACCGCTGCTTGTGTGTCGGGGGCGGGAGATTCATGTGATTGGTTGTTGGTCGAGCTTCAGACACGCCCAGCTCCAAGCTTTTTTTGAAGCTGTAGTGTGGACGGGCCGTCAGAAGCAGCATATAGCTTGAGTTTGGCGTCTAGGCTCGGGCCTCATCACTCCACAGATTTACAAAGAACATTGAGTGATGATTAGAGAACTATCCCCCGAGCCGACAGGTGGAAGCTGGGGTGGTGGGGGGGCAGGCGAGCAGCAGCAACGTGAAACACAGCAGCAGGAACATGAACGCAGCAATAGCAAGTGAACACAGCATCAGCAGCATAACGAGGCGGAGGCAGGAAGACCTGGCAGCTTCAATAGAGCGGCATGTTTAGGAGAATGTGTTGGGTTGGTTGTAAGAGGGACGACGAGGTGCTTCGCCCCATTACTTTGTCTGTATAGAAAATATTTTGTTTTCCACAGAAAAAGTACCAGATTGGCTGTGGATGGTTGCCACACATATCTAGGCAGGGTCCTTTGCTGCATCGCTCTGCCTTGTTTCCTGTTGTCCCTCCTCTAGTGTAATCTAATAATAGCTTAAAGTGCTCCAAAAATAAACGAGAATTACTGCCTTGCAGCAAAACGCCCATCAAACCGGTCACGTTGCAGTTTAGACATTTGTGTGACTGTGCAAGTGTCTTAATTAGCAGCACATGAGGCCAAACATGAGTTTTGTGAGGTCACAGTGAACTTGATCTTTGACTACCAATTCAGTTCATGATGAGTCCAAGTTGATGTTTGTTCCAGAAGTCATTTAATTCTCTCTAGGGATGGACGGATTACCGTTTCTGTCTAGAGGCGTTATAGAAATACACATCAGGACGTTTTGTAATCCGCCAGTGTGATGCTCTACTTCTCAACAAAAATGCAACAGATTTTAGACACAGCTCAATTTCTCTGGACTGCTGCTCACTCCTCTTTTAGTTTGTCTCCATCTGTCCCTCTACTATTTTCTCTCTAGAAAGTTGCTCTCCATCTTCCCTGACTGAGCGGGAACGTATTACCGCGCTGATACGGCTACTTATCAAGTCGTGCCGCGGGCGGACACAAGAGCACCTCCAATGACGAGGCCTGTGTGTTTATACATGTGCCTGAGAGTGTACAATTAGGCCAGGCCAGGCTGGGTTTCAGTCATTCACCGGATACCAACGCTGGCTTCGATGCTGCGGGGCGTTCAGGCTCGCTGGCTTATTTATAGCTTTTCACTACGTTCCTAGAGCAGAGGGCATGGCCGGAGTGGAGGAGAGATCACAAATAAAGATCTGTTGTCAAACACAGTTTATGTACAGGAGGCAACTTTCCAAAAACCTGCACTGCATGAAAGAAAATGTCCAGCTTAAACGTAAACAAGGGATACTTAACTTTGTTGTTAGGGGGGCCACATTAGAAATAATAGGAGTCCAGGGGCCACTAAGGATTACCGTGGCTTAGCCCAAACATCTGTCTTTGGGAGATAGCGCTGGGCGATATGAATACAATCATATACCACAATGTTTTTCACCAAATACCTCAATGTTAATGAGGTTTTATGACCATATTGTAAGGTAGACCATTAGTGCTTTAACAACACATTTACAGAGAATGTATTCAATAATATGTAATGTGGATTTAATATATAAGCACGCAGAGGCCAATTACAGATCAGCTAGACGGCCTGATACATTCACAAAATGATATCACTTAACTGTTATGCAGCCAAGAAAGCAAAACACTCCTAAATCTAAAACAATATCTTGTACCACAATATTGATACATTTCCCAGACCTAGTGGGATCCTATTCAACAAGCTCCATTAGTGTATGTATGCGTTGTTATGCACTTTGGTACCTTATTAACAATAAAAGTGAAAAGAAAAACTTCCATTGTGGATAAATGTATATTGATTCTGATCATAGAAAGATGGTATCACTGACGGACCAATCAGAACGGGTTCCTCCTAATATTATCTACTTTGCGATTTCACTGAAGACGCTTTCTGGTAAGAGAATTAGATCAGCGCCAACGCATGAGATGAGAGCTTCTTACTGTATTTCCTCCCTCTTGACCCACAGCAAACTCTCAGTGTTGTGTGAACAGTTACAGATCCGGATTGTAACATGAGGACACACGTAGAACATGAGGATACAAACACTTTCAGGAAAGAGTGCTTCAGTAAAATAAACTAATTCTGGGTGTTCCTACACCCCATGTACATTCCTCATGTACAATACATGATGAAGTGGAAGACGTTGCAAAGATCAGACGACCTAAACTGTATGAAACTCAATCCTGTGATAGCCCTACCCTAAATTTAGCAACAACAAATGGTGCGATTCATTTCTTATCACAACCTCAACAGCTGATAACAGATAGTCAATGTTTTTATCAACGTTTATCGTAGGAAGTATCCAATCAAGGGTGCCGACAACTGCTTCTTTGAATACAGGGAAAGTTGTTCCGAGATAACAATGTGCTGAAAATGAACTTCCTGAAGCCCCTCCTTTGTCAGGAAGGAAAAAGGCCAGTGCTTGACTTTGGGTGGGGTCGGTAGAGAACCATCTCTGCCTCTAGAAGCTTCTTAAATGTTCTTTAGCCAGTTAAAGTAAGGGTTAGGAATGACTGTGTGAGCCTGACTGGGGCCTACAGTTCTTCAATCTTTAAAAAATAATAATAAAAGGCTGGAACCGGCTGGTTTTCCATCTTGTAGCGGAATATATTTAGAAACCTCAACAAATGAAATAAAACACCCTTTGTATCACAGCCTGGACTGTGAGGAGTAAAACATAATACCCTTTATTGCCTCCGATGCCTTGTCACTCACTGTAACCAGTTAGTCTGAACTGCAGCCAAAGTCAACTCTGACAATGAGAAGGGGCTTCAGGTTGAATTTCAGCAGACCTATTTCACTTAGCTACACAAACACGCGGCGGTACGACGCGGCGCAGCACGATGTCGGGCCGATGATGGAAACTCCAGTATGGAAAAGTGTAGCGAGTGAGGAGCTACTGGACCGGAGTGTGTTTGTGTCCGTGTGTACAGAAGAGATGGCTAGACCAGATTGGGGGCAGAAAGCCAAACATCTGGACGACACTTGTCAAGACTCTGAACACATCGAGTGCCGATTGTGACACAAACGGCGATTGTTGTTTCAGACCGAAAAAGGAAAGTGTGTCCTGGGCATGGTGGGAAATGAACACCAGCCTCCAGACTTGGGCTACGACATTTTCCAGTTTGTTTTGTCTGCCATTTTGCCAGGTAACTAACCATTATGCGAGGCGATTCTCACAGGTTTTAATCAGTGTTTATATAAAAGGGTTTAAAAAAGGGTAAAAAGTCTCTACATCAAAAATCTGAAATACTTTCGGGGTCGTCCATTCATATTTATTTAAAAAAAAGAACGTATCAACATATTGACCAGGAAATAATTGAGATGTATGGTATTTTGTTGTATCTGCTCTTTTAAATACACAGATTTTATGTACATTTAATTATGTCTTTTTTGTTTTATATGGAAGAGCTACATGGGACAATTTGTATTGAAACTTTTTTATGATGAATTATTATTACCACCAATCCAATGAATAAAATTAACTCTCCGGCTCCGTTAACAAAAATTAGCAATGTCTATCTATATAATGTAAATCTCGTATAGTGGTAGGGGAACCCTGCTGTTTACCCGGGCGACATATTGGCTCAAATGATTGGTGACAGTCTTATGCAACAACAAATCAAATGTAAACACAACGGGGGATATCGAGGTCAGCGGAAAAGATCATGGTTCTGTGCACACGTGATACGCTAAGTCGATAACGTAATTATCCTGCCAGGTCTAGTAGTGTGTGAGAGAAACACAGCTGACTGAGGCGAGGTCCCAGACGACGTACATGAAAGTGTTCTGGAAATCACAAAGACCAAAGCGGAGGAAAATAACTGCTGATAATCATCTGGATCTGCTGACACTTCCAAAGAAACTTCATATCCCTGAGAAAATGGATTACACAGTTTGCACAATCATCTCATGACTACATTTGAAGATGAAAGCAAAAGGAGCATACTGAAAATGGAAACACGATAATAACCTAAAGGGTCAGTGTATTTTTTAGTCATTGGATTTTCTTTCAGTGGATATTAAAACTTAGTTTTAAAATGGAAAAATGGTCATGACAAAAAGGGATTTACTAAATAAAAAAACGGGATGATTTTCATTTTCTACTTCTCAAAAATAAAAATAAAACCACTAGTAAACAGAAACAAAAACAAAACCCTGTTTTATCATATTCTGCTACCGGAAGTTGTCTTAGAAAATAAGAGCGCAGATGAGGACAGTCCTGTCAACCCAGTCTCACAAAAAAACTTGTAATAGCTACGTTGGTCCTAAAGACTATTCTCGACATGTGTCTTGCTAATCGTTTTGCCTAATCTGTACCATATGACAATCGAAACAAATTAAACTACCACAGCATAGCTCGAGTGACGCGAGGAGACGCAGGTGTGGAGAAAGAGACTATAAAACAGGCCAGAAGCTGCAGCGTAGGCAACCCTATAGGCTCTGTGGGGGCGCAGTGTGTGCTCCAGGGCAGAGCTGGCTGGGGTTTAATGGTCCCAGTAAAGCAGCGGTGGTGCTCACTGCCTTCATTAGATAACTGAGCAGAGCTGAAACCTCGGGCCCCGGGGCGGTTTGAGCTCCGTTGAGCCCTCGATTTATTGTACGCACAAATCTATACCATGCCTGAGCTTTACTTGTGTTTCTGTTTTCGTTTATGTGTTCCTGTAACGTACATTAGCCTAGCGTTTCTAAATCCGTGTGTGTAAACAATAGAGGGTTGTACTGTTGAGCTATGCAGGATATTAAACCGGTGTAAGGGTTTAATGAGCAGTTGTTGCACAAAGAGGAAAACCGAGATGCATTTAACAACCAAATTCGCCAGAGAGTGAACCATCATTCTGCTGTGAGACAGATAGCTGGTAGCGGTGAACATTGGTGTACCCATCACTGTGAGTGGAGGATTATTAGGCGGTCTTATTAGGACCATAACAACAGATGGATGTTCCAGAAAAGCATATCCAGAGAAATAATCCAGAAGAGAGACTAGATCACCGTAAGGGATTGTGCAGAGGGTACAGTATGTCTCACGCGTGAACCAAGATTGTAAAGCGCTTTGAGAGATCAAAAATAGCTATATTGAAACACACATCATTTACCAATACCACATATATTTAGTTTCTAAACAAATGATTCATAAATACCAGTTCATTCCGTATCCAACCAAACTAGTGTATTTTCTTTTATGAGCTCATGGTGAGTTTACAGAGAACAGTGTTTCTACTCTTTTCTAGTTCATTTCCCAGGAGATATTTAGTGGTGATGAAGTTGGTATTGCAGGCAGAGATTGAGCCATACTCTAATAACTCTCTGTGGAAGTTTGGGCACAGATTATCTTTGAAATAATCTTTTATAAACTTGGAATTCATGCCAAATGACATGAAAAGCATTTCACTTAAAGGTCACCTATCATGCTATTTTTAAGCAATAGCATAAGTCTCAGATAAATACAAATATATAAAAAACATGTCTATGAAGTGTTTTGCTCAAACAGATCACCCATTCTAGCCATGCCTCATATCCCTCTATTTCACTTCCTGTTTCAAAAGTGCTGATTTGGGTATAAAGCTTTTTTTTTTTTAAAAAGATTTTAAAAAAAGGAGGGGTCTGAGCTCATGCGGGACCCGGCAGCTACTGTCTAAACTAAATGCTGCCGTGATGAAACGCCATATCATGGATTATCAAGGATTGTTTCTGAAACAGTATGAAGCTCAAAGGCTTTCTCTCTTGCCGGTTATACCACAAGGTGAGTTCCTTTTTACTTCCTGCTTCTTCACACACATGCTCTCCAGTACAGGTTAGCTCTGAGTGTTAGCGATGCTAATGTAAACACCGACCATATTACGTTCAAAACAGTCGGGCATTGTTTCTGATAGCAACGTTTCTGATTGGGCCGTGGGTCCACATTTCAGATATCACGTCATATCGGACGCAAATCTGGATCAGCTCCGTTGTAGCCCCGTTTTTAGAGATTTGGGTACGGAGGAAAAGAGGGTTTTATTTTCTGACGCTGCACATATTTATTTATAAAAGACATCAAAAAGTGCATAGGTCCCCTTTAAATGTGAGGCTACCGCTAGAAAACATTACATGTCATGTTATGGTCCTGTTGACAAAGCCCTGCTACAACAGGCCTAAAGTTAAGATGTAAATTGGGCAGTACCTTCTCTATATCCTGAGCTTTAGCTGAGATGGCCCTCGCTCGCCGCTCCTGGAAGTTGTCCGGTGACAGCTTTTGGCATTCCTCCACGACGGGAGTCACCAGCGGCTCCTCTTTGTCTCCTTCTGGGGCGTGGTTATCCTCCTGGAAAGGTAGAAGGACAACCGGGTGATTCACTGTCTAAGGAAGACTCAGAGAGGTGAGCACAATTATTATGATTAAGCAACTGCCACAGCATGGGGAAAGTCAGGAAAGTAATGCCATATAACTACAGAAGTGACAATAAAAAAATAAAACTAAACATATAATAGGAAAACAATGACAGGACTTAGGTCAGCAACTTCTAGCAACTTCTATCCATTCACATAGAGCCAGCGCAACCTGACCTACTGACTGTTTAACGTCCCGGCAAAGATGTGTGTGATGAGGCGTACCAATAGATGAAGCTCAGAATTACAGGAGTAAAGCCCGAGTTGCTGAAAAGCCCGAGTATACGCTGAGAAAGTTGGGTGCTGTGGATTTCTACTACTGTACTCGACAAATTGGGAATCCATTGAAATTACATCGATTTATATGCTTTCAAATCTGCACACGGATCTTATTACTTATAAACTACGACTAAAACCTGGCTTAACATTGCACTCATTTTGCAAAGTAAATTGTAGAATGTGATGTTTTTATTTCTTAATAATGGGAAATGGGGCCAGGCAAGGCCAAGATGAGACTGTCTAATGGATAGCCTGGAAACTCTATCACCCATAAGTATTACTGTGAGAGTCAAAAGAAAGCGCAAAGGGGAGAAATGAGGCCAATTTGGATCAACGCTCAATTTCTTTTGCTCATTTCCTGATTCTATTAGAGTTTGAAGGCCAGGGAGCAGAGCTGCCCAGCCATGACTAAGGTCCGGTCATACATTAAAGGGAAACGGGCCGCGGACTAAGTCATTAAATCTCCAGATGAACGAGGGGAGAAAAATCGCAGGGGATGGTACATCGCAATGTCTGAGTGTGGTCGGAGATGAAAAAAGCAAGACTGATGAAAGCACCATCCAATTATTCCTCCGTCTGATTCTCTCCCTGAAGCTATGCTTGGGAGGACTACGCCTGTACGTTTGTCAGAGTTCCTTAGACTCTGAGAATATATCTGTCTGAGTCTTTCACTTCAACGGGCTGGGCACAGCGTCATCAATATGAAGCTATACAAAAGGCACACAAATCCAATCCAATCAGGATGGATTAACTCTTCCTACCTGCACAGGAACCACCGGCGGAAAATAGCAATTTGCTAAAAACCATTACATCTTTCATTGTTCTATCTATTCGTTGTGCATTGTCCCTGTTCAAATGAAGAAACACAACGTATACATGGATGTTTAAAGAGGTTTTTGGACCTAAAGTTCTTGCAAATTGATCTGGTCATTCTGGAACTGACCAACATTTTACTGCTTTAACAAATTATTTCATACTCTTCCACCGTGGTAGAAGAACAGCAGCAATCCGAGTGGGATCTAACCAACACATGTTTATGAGCTCGTTGATCTAACTTGCCCTGATCCTCTGTCTTTACCTTCAAGGAAACCATGATGGAAATCCAAAAAGGAAGCTAAATTAAAAAAGGCATTCAGCCAATTCGTTTTTGGTACATTTAACTCGTGAATTGAAACCTCATGGTGACGCTACAGGAAAAGTCAGGGGAACATCAACCGCTCAATTTTCAATAACATCCATGTCCGTCGGAAATATCATCCGTTTTTTATTTTTTATTATCTCATCCTAAAAGACATACTTGTCATTGTTAGCACGAAGTATGGCCGAAATATTTAGTTTTGTAACATCACAGTAGTCTTGACCTGTGACCACAAAATTCTAAATGTCAAGAGTCGGATTGGACTTTTGTGTCAAACAAATTCCTTCCATAGAAAACATAAAGCCCCAGCTATGGCTTTCCCCAGCATGGAGGCATGGAAAACAGTAGACTCACCGACGCTGTACCCCTAAATATATCACAATAACTAAACTTCTGAAAGGACAACTGGTTTATAACCCCTGTGATCCTCGGGCTGCTTGTGTTCCCTGTTAGCATCCCATGATCTCAGTAATCATCTCGGTGGGTAAATGTCATACTGTAATGAAAGAGTCTGCCTTGTACAGCGATGCATCACTTTGGTGACCTTTTCAGTTACAGGGCATGCGCTCCACCCGCTACGCCACCATGGCTCGAAGCTGCTCTTTAGACCCCCCCCCCCCCCCCCCCTCTTCTGTCTGGGATGGCTCCAGAGAGCCTGCGAGTGTGTTTGTTGAATCCCCACAGCAGGCAGCGGCCGGGGCCATAAGTGCAAGCTTGAGAGGGGGGCACAGTGCAGGCCTTTCATCTCGGCCAAGGTTACGGGTTTGTGCCCCCAGAACACAAAAAACAATGCACCACAGGCTAGATCAAACACAGCAGCAGTGTGTGTGTGTGTGGAGGGGTGGGGCACTTTGTAAAACTTTCATCACAGCTGGATGGTGGTGGGTGGCACTAACTAAAGTGCACATAAGGAGGAGGGGACTATGTTTTTACGCATCTTGTAATTTCGAGAGTATAAAGCAAGTGCATGGATTTGCAGCTGTCGCCCACTTGAGAAGACGACTCAGGAAAAAATTATTAAAACATTCTAATTACCTCCAGCGTGCTCTGAGAAAGATCAGAGGGCTGCTAATGGGATAAATAACGAGCCTGCTTTGACATTAAAGCGGCATTTAAGGATCGTTTTATGGGCTTTCTGATCAAAGAGCACATCAGGAGAAAGAAGGAGCAGTACAGTTTACAAACGAGGGTTTAAATGCTTCAGAATGGACGGCAAACTGCGTAACTCAGTATTATTCGACCAATCTAAATCATCTGAAATAAATGTGACACTGTAGTTTTTCTACTCGACAGTCACAGCTGCAAAACACAGCATGTTGCTCTTCAACAGAAAAAGGAAGCGATTGTTCATTGTAAACGGTCCATCGAGTTCCACAGGGACTTCTCCTGGCTTTGCGGCTTAGATCATATGATAACGCTGCGACTCGAGCTACCGAGTTAGCCTCTTCCCTTCTGGGTGGCCGGGGCCAGACGCATCGCTCCTAATCACATCTGATTCTATTTACACTCCTCTGCGTAGTTGGAGATGGATGATAGCAGCCAAACAGGCAGGAGATATCTACATTAAAGACTCACTTTTTTTAAAAACACTTTAAAAAGGAAGCACGGCTCGTACTTTCGTAGATACCCCTCTTTCCCCCTGCAGCACTACAACTCCTGTGATTGAAGTCTGCTTACAGCACAGGTAAACAAAGCACAGGCCCGATGGCTTTTACGCGCTGTGCGACGGCCACTTTAAAACCCATTAACATACTTCAATGCAACTAAACACTTATTAGAAGGATGGCATTTAAGACGTTCCAGATGCATCCTGCTGTAGTGACAAAAGGCGGGATGTATAATAAACAAAAAGGGGCTTTTTTTGGACCGAATTGCTATTAGTAACAGAAGACACGTTTGAAAAGAAGCATAAAAGGCTTGTTTTGTTTTTTTGTGAAGCAGTAGTTCGTTACCTTGACTGATATTGCGCTGACTGGGGAGCCTTCTCTCGACAGGCCAGGGATTTTGTCTGGAGAGAGAAAGAGACAAAACAAAGTGTGACACATATGTGATAAAGAAGATTTAGAATGGAGAAAATGACAGGAAGCAGTGGAAGAAGACAATTAGTAGGTTTGGGAAGTATTCAGTGTAAGTAAGGGCTGATGTTTGCTTCCAGGATCCACACAGGTACCTAGGCTAGAACAATCAGGAAACACATGGTTCACAAATCACGCTCCGAAGTGAAAAGATTCAACGTGACTTTTACAAATTCCCTCTCATCTATCAGACACCTCGTATCGCTTTCCTTTCCTCCTTTTCTTTTCTCAAGCGAGTATTCTAACCAAGGCTTTGTGCAATCCAGTCTGGAAGCTTCAGGGGTATCCATCAGACATCCTATCCCCTCTCCCTCTCGCTCCACACACGACCTGGTGGCATCTTTACGAGGCCTGACAAAGTGGCAGGCGGAGCGGGGAGTGATCCGGCTTCTGGACACATTACAAACACTCCTTCTCTCTCGGGTTACCCACACCGGGAATAGGTTGAGTTTAACGATTGTAACCTTTGTATGTTTCGGAAACAAACCCACTGCATGGAATTTCATCTCGCTTTCATTCATTTGTAAGGCAACAATAATAAAAAAAAGAATCACTTGAAAGACAGGCAGGGGCTATATTACATACAGTATGATGGCGGAGGTACATTGGATTGTTTATGTTGAGGCATCCATGGAAATAACATTATTTTTAATGCACTTGTACATTTTGTGAGTTTAAGCTCTTATGCTTAACATAGACTTCAGATGAGTTGAATAAACAGTTTTTTAACTACTCTGTCTATTTGGGTGTCTCGGTTTCAACAGGGGACGTTTCATTGTGATATCTATGAGTTAAAACTATTGACGTTATTCTCCTTGTGTGCTGAAAATGTATGGAATGTAACGATACACATTTTCAAAATTCTTTTTCTGAACCTAGTAAAAACATCTCCCCTTCAGTGGCCCTTACACACACCAAACTGAATGAGTATATTGTTCATACATCATGTTTAGCCTGATTAATAAAACATTTTATTCCCTAACACATGGCAAAAGTATATGGCGAATGAAAGTAGTTCAAGGTTTATGGAGTAATATTTAAAAAATCCAAAATACTGTGTGTAAAAAGCTTTTGACTCTAAAATGTCAACAACAAAATACAACCAGCATTAAACAAGGTTTAGAGTTATGGAAGTGAATGCAAACATATTTAATAGGATTATACCTCATTGGAATATTTAAACAGGACAAACACAAAATGATGACCTTAAAGCAAGTAATCTACTTACGGGGGTGTTTCCTTTCAAATATAGATTTCTGAGGAAACAAACCAACTGCTTTTCTATTGGTCTACACGATAACTATACTGAACTGTACTTACCGGAGATCTTGCTGTGAGAATAAGTCTCTTCACATCCTGTAGGAAGACCAAATCGTAAGGTCACTGACCGTGTACACAATACCTACACTCTCCCTTATCCAATAGCCATCCATCAAGCACACTCTCTGCCCCGATGCTTCACTAAAATATGTTCAACGGTGCTTTGCTCAGGTTCTCAGAGGTTACCACCATGCATCATATACATTGAGGCAACCGAGGCTTACTTTGCCACGTAAGCATGACGACCGCTTGCCAGTCTAAAAGGGTCCATTACAAATGTCAAAAAAGGAGATGGCAGCAATGAAGATGGTAGGAGAGCTGAAGGAAAGGGTTTGCTCGGAGGGTTTAGGTATACAAAGCATACAAATAAACAAATGCGTAAGCTAGCAAGTTCAGTTCATCTTAGATTTGTTGCCGACATGCTGCGAAATTAGTCATGTAAAACTTGAAAGGCTGCACATGTCCAGTGTCAGGAACAGAAAATACAAATCTAAGATTCAATCAGGCAGAGTGGTGCAGGAATGAGTCCTACGACCCGAAAATGAGTCAGCATTTCTCAACTTTTCTTATTTGAAGTCACTTTTTTTTAAATGCGTTTTTGCCATAGACTGTATATATAAAGGTTTTTGCTTAGATGTCTGAAATACGGTCTGTGGTTAACACTCTATTGAGGGTTTCACAGGTTGAGGGGCCCTTTGCTTTTAGCTCATCACTGCACCACTTTACTAAGACTATCCAAGTATGCAGTTTGCCAAATGCCAGCATATGAAGAGGGACATAGAGCTTTAATATTAACTGTAATATGTACAGTTCCTGCACAAAGCCTTATTATTAAAATGCGTCAATGCCAGAGCAGATGCACACTGTCTGATAACCAAAGGGGGAATAATGTAGGATTACATAAAGCATATCTTATGATTTAGTCTGGACAATTACTTTAAAATGTCTACATGCATCTGCAAGGTTAGCATATGTTATGTCATATTTACAGATCAGTGTAGGAAGCAAGGAAGATGCTACCGCAGAGGAACCCATTACAGTCACCACTAGCTACTAGTGAACAAACAGAATTCTGTGCGACGAACTTCAGACCTGGGTGAAATAACTTCCGGGTCATTTCGGAGTTTATTATAGCTAGAAAACTTAAGGGCAATTATTTAACCGAGGTTCATTTGTTTGATTATCTTCTATAGGTTTAAAGCTTTTGCAGGCCCTTAAGTCTGTCCTCCATCCTTGTATCCTTCTCCAAACTTAGTGTCAGTAATAGGAGGCCACAACATTTCCTTCTGACAGGACAAGGATGCAAGGAGACGAGAGGAAGAGAAGATTTGCTTATTGTCACCCAAGTCTGAGCTTGTTTCAAATGGCTTTATGTACAGACCCAAAGTTTCATGTCCAATCTGTTGAGGATAGAGCGCCCCCCAGGGGGGCTCAGCTAGACCTGCAGGACCCTCTGGAACGTCCACACCTGAAAAGCCGGTCACCCACATTACGAGTTAAAGGAGGAAGCAGTCAAATAATAGAGGAACATGAAGACAGTAAATGCATGTTTTGGGAGGGATTGTCCTGAATTTCAAACGTTGATGTTGTGCGTCTTTCTCCTGCCCCCCCCCACTCTTCCCCGATTTATTTATTTTGTATATAATGTATTAATTATTATTATTTATAAAAGGGTATTGTTATTTATTATATAATCATTATTACTATAATATTATTTTACCTTTTTCAATTTTGTAACTTTTTAATGATTATTATATAATTCTTTAAACAAAAGAATTATATAACAATACCACACATTTATAAATGATCCTAATTAATGAATTACTATTATAATATTTTATTTTACCATTAGTATTTCTATTTAAATTTATTTAGTACATTTTTAATGATTATTATTTATACAATATACATTATTTTCTATGACAATCTTTCTTTCTTGTCTTCACTCTCCTCTCCATCTGCATCCAAGTTAAGATACATTTGTGTATGTATTTTCTATATATGAGAGCAAGTACTGTACATGTATGTGTATTTAGATATCGTTACACATGTACGTGTATTTAGATATCGTTACACATGTACGTATATTTAGATATCGTTACACATGTACGTATATTTAGATATCGTTACACATGTACGTATATTTAGATATCGTTACACATGTACGTATATTTAGATATCGTTACACATGTACGTGTATTTAGATATCGTTACACATGTACGTATATTTAGATATCGTTACACATGTACGTATATTTAGATATCGTTACACATGTACGTATATTTAGATATCGTTACACATGTACGTATATTTAGATATCGTTACACATGTACGTGTATTTAGATATCGTTACACATGTATGTGTATTTAGATATCGTTACACAGGTACGTATATTTAGATATCGTTACACATGTACGTGTATTTAGATGTCGTTACACATGTATGTCTTGTGTGATACCCCATAGCCTTTGGGTATGCCTAAGTCACTAAGTCTTGATCAAACACATCACACTAGACGCTTATAACTTAAATGTTATATTTTGCTGCATGTCCCTTTAAAAAAGTTCTTAACAAATAATTTTGAGGGGAATTTCTTGTTGTTTGTTTTTAACTTGTGATGTGTCATTTTGTAAAGCAATATGAGCTGCATGTGTAAGCTTTATTATTATTATTATATTTCCCCTTGTGCCGAGATGGACAGAGGTTTTAGGAGAGCTCTACACTGCATAAGGGAGTTGGGTGGGGAGGCTCTATACTGCGTTAAGGGTGGGGGGGGGGGGGGGGGGGGGGGGGGAGGGGGTCTCTACGGGATCTACATACTCTTGCCTTGCTGTGAGGGGAACGGCAGGCTCTTGGCTCGGTCCGGGGAGTATCCTCTGCTGCTGACGCTGGAGCCCGAGCGGCTGTGGGGGGAGCGGGCCACCTCGCGGCGCACCGGGGAGCGATCCCTGGGGGGGGGGAACGGGGCGGCCTTCCTCCTGAAGAGGTCTCTGTCCTCCCTGGGAGAAGCAGAGGGGAATTATTTGAATAGTCGGATTATTCTCAGTGTTTTTTCTAAATGTTAACAGGGACAGTTTCATCCCACAGGCCATAAGACTGTTAACACACCTGGACCTTTGAAAGCACATCCATAACATTCATCTGTCTGCAACTTATATATATATATCAATATCCCAATTACTTGTATATAGACTATTCTGCACTATTTCTATTCTATAGTGTTTTATTGTGTTGCACTGTTGGAGGAGCCTGTGACCTAAGAATGTCCTCATCATAACTACACTGTAGCTGTGAACATTACATTACATTTAGCTGACGCTTTTATCCAAAGCGACTTACAATAAGTACATTCGACCAGGAAGACACAACCTTGAAGAAAACACAAGTGACAATAAAAGCCTTGAACCTTGAAGATCCTCCAGATGCAACAACCAGTGCGTGAATATAACCAAGTACACTTTACTGCAGTACTGTACTTTGAGGTAGGGCTCATTATTTGGGTCAATAATTGATATCACGATTATTAACAACGATTATCCATTTACTTTGAAAACATCCATTTATTGAAAAAAAAAAGTGAACTGTATGTTTTAACAGTTTACCTGAACTTTAAGTATAACTCAACTGAAAAACCAATAAAAAAATGTTTTTTAAACAAATACATTTAAAAATTAAAGATAAAATCGTTTTATTTCGATTATGTTGTTTTCATAATCGTTGCAAGCCAAGATCGTAATTGCGATTAAAATACGATTCATTGAGCAGCCCTACTTTGAGGTACTTGTAGTTTCCCGAGTGTTCGTGCCACTTTCTACATTTCAGAGGGAATATAAAGCATGTTTTGCTGCATTAATCTGACAGCTTGAGTTTCTTTGCCAATTTAGAGTTTCAACACAAAATAATGCATAAAATACGTTGGTTTCTTATAAATTGCACGACCCAGCAATATATATAGGCCTACAAGTAATATAATTAGACACTTAATCAAATTTGCTTATTGACAGAATTTATTTCATTTTTTCCCCAGCTACTCAAATGTGAAGACTTTTTCTACATCGAGTACTTTCAATTTTGTAACACTTTGAGATAATTTTCCTTATACTTTAAATTACATTTTCAATGCAGGACTTTTTGACTTGTAACAGACTTAAGCATTAGTCAAGTGAGTCTGAATACTTTAACAACCACAAAAGTTTGAGAGAATCTAAAACACTTTTTATTTGTTGGTTCCAGTGCCTACACAGTACAACACTGCCATCTAGCATCAAGGCCTTGACATAGGACATGTTTAATGCTGACCATTTATACCAGGTGTTTTCACACTTCCTTTCTGACATCAGCATTTATGGCTGCCATGAATAAACCACATGAACTTGGGCTACGCAGGGTTAGCATGCACTCACTCGTACCCTCTGTCTAGGTTGAGGATGGCCTGCACCAGCGTGTCCTCTCCGCTCTCGGGCAGCGACCGGGGGGCCGGGTAGAGGCCTTGGTTCCGTGCGCTGTGAGGTTGTGGTGGACGGGCGCTGAGGGAATAAACACACATATGGGAGGTCAGCTGCATTCTGTACAACATGGCATGCCTGAGAGGAAGATAAGGCAGAGTTTTGTTTTGTAAATATTGCAACAAAAGCAGTTTACCCAAACTCCAGAGGCCTTCCTGGGAGGGGCTCTTCCCTGGGAACTCTGTAAGGATACTCCTCCTATACAATACAACAAAAAAGCCCTTAATTGTGAGTGTGCATATAAAACCATTAATATTAGAACAGCTAGGTAGTTGCAATATGTCTGCAGCGACTGTTAGTGTAAATTAATATGTACAGTAAGTAACTCTGGTACAAATATTAGTATCAATAGTAATCTTAATTAAAAAGGGTTTATAAAATAACAAAACATTCACAAATATCTACAAGTTTGATAACAGGGGCAAAGGCTAATATTTCAGACTTTTTTACCTATATTTGATATTTTTCTGCTATGGAATATTCTGTTTGCACATTTATCGTCCCGTTCAAATTAAGCTCATTAAGAAAGTGAAATGCTCCTTCTCAGTTGTGGAAGTTTCTTTCTATTCAATTATGTTCATAGGTAAGAAGAAAGACCCTTTTCATACATTTTAAGGCCTCATCGCCACTTCGAGTTTTAACTGGTTACCTTGGCGACACACTTTACCTCACATTGACTATATACAGTCAATTGTCTTTCCTCCTTATCTTCCAACCATTTGGACGCAGACTTGC